>NC_133810.1:554563-567063 GCF_043250625.1 Sebastes fasciatus
TCAGGTTCCTGTTAGACACTCAAAGGTAATCTTATATCAGCCATGTTGTTCCAACCGTTTTACACATTAAACAGAATAATAACAAAGTCTAACAACGTGGAACAAACAGTTGTTTTATCTCTTAATATATAAAGAAATCAGTAAAAGTTTAAATATTCTTTGACACAAACTAAATGCTCTTTTCTCTCATGTATCAATAGAACATTATTATTACTTCAGTAAGGTTTTGAACGCAGGACTTTCACTTGTAGTGGAGTATTTCCACAGTGTGTAATAGTACTTCTAGTTAAAGTCAGAGTACTGCTGTGTCAGTAATCTGACGTTTCTGTATTAATATTACTGCTGCATTAATGTGTATGTTGCATTTCAACTCCTTTATATCCTGTTGGCTCGTTTAAGCTGCAGCAATGCATCATGGTCTATAAGATCATCAGGTGTTTGTAGCATCACCATAGAGTAGAGCCAAAAACTTTTTTTAAATTTTTTTCAACTTAAATTTCGTTTCCAGAGTAGAACTCGTTCCATTAGTTCCAAAAGGGCAAAACTTTTGGCCCTACTGTAGTAGAGGTCAAGCGGTGAGCGGTGAGCCATGCTCACTTTTGCCTCGTTTTCTAACAGAACTTCAGTCAGTTAAAGGTTCTTCTGGTGAAGACTTTACAAACGTTTCTGTCATATCAGTTATAATTCTCTTCACAGCGATCAATAAATCAAATGATCTGAACAAGACCCCGAGATACCTAAACTCCCTCGCTTGGGGCAAAGACTCACTCCCCACCCGGAGGGAGCAATCCATCGGTTTCCAGCAGAGTACCATGACCTCAGACTTGGAGGTACTGACTCTCACTTTGGTTATACAAGGACCGGAGGGCTCGTAACAACGACCCCGGTACCCCATATTCCCGCAGTACCCCCCACAGGACTTCCCGGGGGGAGACGGTCGTAAGCCTTCTCCAAGTCCACAAAGCACATGTAGATTAGATGGGCAAACTCCCATGACCCCTTCAACAGCCCTGCAAGGGTAAAGAGCTGGTCCATTGTTCCACGTCCAGGACGAAATCCACATTGTTCCTCCTGGATCTGAGGTTCGACAATCGGTCGGAGTCTCCATTCCAGCACCCTAGAATAACCTTTCCCAAGGAGGCTGAGCAGTGTGATACCCCGATAATTGCAGGACACCCTCCAGTCCCCCTTTTTTTAAAAATGTGAACCACCACCCCGGTCTGCCATTCCACAGGTACTGTACCCGACCTCGTGTCAGACAAGACAGTCCAACAATGTCCAGAGCCTTCAGCATCTCAGGGTGAATCTCCTCCACCCCGGCGCAGGAGTTTGAGGACTTTGAAGAGCACTTTGAGGAACCCCAGGAATTCCTCAAAGTGCTCTTTCCACCGCTCGACGATATCTCCTGTCCGGGTCCACAGTTCTCCTCCCCTGCTGAACACAGCCTGAGTCAAGCCCTGCTTTCCCTTTCTGAGTTGTCTAACGGTTTTCCAGAACTTCCTTGAGGCCAGCCGAAAGTCCTCCTCCATGGTCTCCCCGAACTCCTCCCACACCCGGGTTTTTGATTTGATGACCGCCGCAGCTGCAGCCCTTCTGGCCAACCGGTACCTGTCAGCTGTTTACGGAGACCCCAGAGCCAACCAAGCCATGAAGGCTTCCTTCTTCAGCTTGACGGCCTCCTTCACCTGCGGTGTCCACCAGCGGGTTCTTCGGTTGCCGCCACGACTGACCACAACTCCTAGCAGCCGCTTCCACAATGGAGGCTCTGAACATGGCCCACTCAGATTCAATGTCCCCAGCCTCCCTCGGGATGCACGAGAAGCTCTTCCGGAGGTGGGAGTTGAAGACCTCGTGGACAGGGGCCTCAGCCAGACGTTCAGTTCCCCCTCACTACACGTTTGGGTTTTTCAGGTCTGTCCGGCAGCCTCCCCCGCCACCTGATCCAACTCACCACCAGGTGGTGATCAGTTAACAGCTCCGCTCCTCTCTTCACCCGAGTGTCCAAGACATACAGCCGCAGATCTGATGATACGACCACAAAGTCGATCATCGACCGTTGGCCTAGGGTGTTCTGGTACCAAGTACACTTATGAACCACCCTATGCTCGAACATGTTGTTTGTTATGGTCAATCCATGACTAGCACAGAAGTCCAACAACAAAGCACCACTCAGGTTCAGATCAGGCAGGCCGTTCCTCCAAATCATCCCCCTCCAGGTTTCCCCATCGTTGCCCACTAGAGCGTTGAAGTCCCCCAGCAGAACTATAGAGTCCCCAGTCGGCGCCCTCTCCAGGACGCCAGCCAGAGACTCCAAGAAGGCCGGTTACTCTTAGCTGCTGTTTGGTGCATAAGAACAAACAACAATCAGTCCTCCCAGCGACTCGCAGCCGTAGAGAGGCGACCCTCTCGTTCTCTGGGGAGAACTCCAACACAGCAGCGCTACCTGTCTACTTACCTGTCTATCTACCTGTCTACCTACCTGTCTACCTACCTGTCTATCTACCTGTCTACCTGTCTACCTACCTAATGATAATGCTGGGGGAGTGTCTTTGGTGGGAGGCCTGAAGGGACGGACTTTCAGTGTTGATGACTTGGTGACTTTCTGTCTAGATTCAGGGACTTTTGGAGCTAGTGCTGCTAGTTACTTTCATTGGAGAAGAGTTGACAACATTAGGCTGGTTTATAGGTTGAATCTGTTTTGATATTGATTTGATATTTTCTAAATCTAGAGTACTCTCACTAGTTCCTCAGTGTTACCGACCCTGCCTTCATGAAAGAAATAATGTTTTTGATGTCTGTCTGTGATGTTTTTCCTTCAGTTGGTCGTCCCAGGTCGGTCAGGAGGATGGTGCTAATCGGCCTACCTGTAGGAGGGAAGAGTTCATCAGGAAACACCATCCTGGGATCAGATCAGTTCAGATCAGAATGTAGTTTTGATTCAGTCACTACTGAGACGGTCTCTAAATCAGCCGTGGTGGAGGGTCGTGAGGTCACAGTGGTCGACACTCCAGGATTCACTGATGAAGTTCTGACTCCTAAACAGCTGTACAAGGAGATCATGAAGTTGATAGTTGAGGCCAGTCCAGGACCACATGCCCTCATCATCGTGGTCAGAATAGACAGAATCAACCCAGCAGACATCATACTGTTTGAGCTACTTCCTAAACTGTTTGGCAGTGAAGCTTGTAAGTACTCCATGGTGCTTTTCACTCATGGAGACCAGCTAGGAGGTCAGTCCATTGCTGATCTGATCCAGAACAACAGAGACGTGTCAGAACTGGTCTCCATGTGTGGTGGTAGATACCGTGTGTTTGACAACAGTCAGAGAGGAAACAGGGTGCAGGTTAGAAACCTCCTGGATCAAATAGATGTGATGGTCACAGCTAACGGCGAAGAGTGCTGTGCCTCCATCCTGAATCCTCAAACAGTCATAGATCGTATTTACGATTGGTTCTTTGAGATTCTGATGAAAATAGTGCAAATTATGAATACAGATGTTTTTTTAACAACAGCCATTAGATACCGTAGAGCTGCCGCGATTATGAACAACTAATGAGTCTGTGTCCCTGGATGTATAAAGAGACATCTGTAAATCAGAGGATAATTTAAATATCCCTCATTTAAAGGGACTATTTGTAACTTTCAGAAATGCTTCTTAACAGCGACACCTGTGTCCGTTAAGTCAACTAAAGTCAGCGTCGGGCTCGCGCCTGCTCACTCTAAATATACCTGAACGAGCATCACTCAACACAGTGAGGCGACACACGTCAGCTAAAAGCACAATATCACTCTATATTTCAGCTGCTTGGCAGTAATGTTAGCTGACCAGACCAAGGTCTCTCCATGAACATGATTTAGATCTGATCTTAGTGTTGGCTTTTCCTGCCTCAGCACAGGCTGAAGCAGCGGGGCTCTGCAGCATGTCTCCTCTGCTCTCTCCGCCCGCAGCCGGAGAGAGCAGAGGAGACACCGGCACCCGGTCGGTAACGAGACGATAACGTTACTCGCTGAGGAGCCCCGTCACTTCACAAGACACGGGAAACCTCTGTTGGTCTGGAGGAGCTGCAGCAGTTATTTCTGCACAAACGTCCACTGAACATTCACTAGATATTCTCAGAGCTAAACTAACTCTACTGCAGTGTGGAGTGAGCAGCATGCACGTGAGAGGTGGAGCGAGCTGAGAACGCGCGCTCTGTCTGAGTGAAGGTAGGCAGAGGAGGAGAGGCAGCGGCCACACGCGAACGCGCATATGTGAGCGCGCATGTGTGGCGACCCGGTACATTTATACGCTTAAAAAGTTACAAATAGTCCCTTTAAATGATGTCCTAAAAGTAGTAAAATTAACTAACTGCTGAATCCAGAGTTATTTTCCTCGCCATAATGAACGGTCATCAGAGGATAGTTTTTATAGGTGGAGTCATTAGTTACAGGAGAGGTTTGTACAGATGATGATATGTCCATAGGGACTAAATGAATATTATATAGGATGAACATGACATAAGAGAATGAGTTGTACATAGAGGATGATATGTTGACGTTTCTGATAAATAATTCAATAACATGTGATTTCTGAACCTGTTGAATTTCTGTTGGAGGATTTGTTCAACGTGATTCTGATTTATTGATCATCTGTTTGATTTATACATATAAACATAAACATGTATCTCTACTTAGTTCTGCTTTTTATTCAATTATCTGTTTGATTTAAAGGATTGAGTTTGATCCCAAGTGTTCAGTTAAAGGCTCTAAAGATGTTCCTGAATGGTGTATTGATGCATTATTGAAATAATAAAGGCTCTAAATGAAATGTGTGCAGTGTCACATGTTAAGTGTTAATCGTCACATGACCTGGGGTCTCATTTATAACCGCTGTGATTTATAAAACCAAACGTGACGAGAGAATGTGCACACCGTTACGGTTACTTTGACCCATGCGTACGCACATTATGGAGACACCGAGGCACCGAGGCAGGGGAAACTGGAGACGCAGATGGTGAGGTGGTGAATTGAAGCCAGACTGTAGACATTAAATGTGAGAGGCATCATTATATGTATAATGATGCCTCTCACATTTAACTTCTCTTCATACTTATATCCACTTTATTATAAACATTTAAAACAGCAGTGTTCTTTGTGCTAGTGAGCCATAACTATTCCATCAGCACCTTACAAATGTAAACGACCAAGTACCATATTAGTTTTCATAAAGTTGTTGTGATAAATCGTTGCAGTGATGACATGACTTATTAATATATGAATGGTTTATTAGATCGGAACAGATACAGTATAAATAGACAAAATGAAAACAGCTATCTGATGCAACTATCAGACTGTCTGCAGTTCACCACCGCGCTGCTCCACTCTGCCTATCCAGTCACCTCCACTCTGCACATCTTCACCAGTCACCTCCACCCAGCACATCTTCACCAGTCACCTCCGCCCTGCACATCTTCACCAGTCACCTCCGCCCTGCACATCTTCACCAGTCACCTCCGCCCTGCACATCTTCACCAGTCACCTCCACCCAGCACATCTTCACCAGTCACCTCCGCCCTGCACATCTTCACCAGTCACCTCCGCCCGGCACATCTTCACCAGTCACCTCCACCCGGCACATCTTCACCAGTCACCTCCGCCCTGCACATCTTCACCAGTCACCTCCACCCAGCACATCTTCACCAGTCACCTCCACCCAGCACATCTTCACCAGTCACCTCCACCCAGCACATCTTCACCAGTCACCTCCACCCAGCACATCTTCACCAGTCACCTCCACCCTGCACATCTTCACCAGTCACCTCCACCCTGCACATCTTCTCCAGTCACCTCCACCCGGCACATCTTCACCAGTCACCTCCACCCGGCACATCTTCACCAGTCACCTCCACCCGGCACATCTTCACCAGTCACCTTCCACCCGGCACATCTTCACCAGTCACCTCCACCCTGCACATCTTCTCCAGTCACCTCCACCCGGCACATCTTCACCAGTCACCTCCACCCGGCACATCTTCACCAGTCACCTCCACCCGGCACATCTTCACCAGTCACCTCCACCCAGCACATCTTCTCCAGTCACCTCCACCCAGCACATCTTCACCAGTCACCTCCACCCAGCACATCTTCTCCAGTCACCTCCACCCAGCACATCTTCACCAGTCACCTCCACCCAGCACATCTTCACCAGTCACCTCCACCCAGCACATCTTCACCAGTCACCTCCACCCTGCACATCTTCACCAGTCACCTCCACCCTGCACATCTTCTCCAGTCACCTCCACCCGGCACATCTTCACCAGTCACCTCCACCCGGCACATCTTCACCAGTCACCTCCACCCTGCACATCTTCACCAGTCACCTCCACCCGGCACATCTTCACCAGTCACCTCCACCCGGCACATCTTCACCAGTCACCTCCACCCGGCACATCTTCACCAGTCACCTCCACCCGGCACATCTTCACCAGTCACCTCCACCCTGCACATCTTCACCAGTCACCTCCACCCAGCACATCTTCACCAGTCACCTCCACCCGGCACATCTTCACCAGTCACCTCCACCCGGCACATCTTCACCAGTCACCTCCACCCGGCACATCTTCACCAGTCACCTCCACCCGGCACATCTTCACCAGTCACCTTCCACCCGGCACATCTTCACCAGTCACCTCCACCCTGCACATCTTCTCCAGTCACCTCCACCCGGCACATCTTCACCAGTCACCTCCACCCGGCACATCTTCACCAGTCACCTCCACCCTGCACATCTTCACCAGTCACCTCCACCCGGCACATCTTCACCAGTCACCTCCACCCTGCACATCTTCACCAGTCACCTCCACCCGGCACATCTTCACCAGTCACCTCCACCCGGCACATCTTCACCAGTCACCTCCACCCTGCACATCTTCACCAGTCACCTCCACCCGGCACATCTTCTCCAGTCACCTCCACCCGGCACATCTTCACCAGTCACCTCCACCCAGCACATCTTCACCAGTCACCTCCACCCGGCACATCTTCACCAGTCACCTTCCACCCAGCACATCTTCACCAGTCACCTCCACCCGGCACATCTTCACCAGTCACCTCCACCCAGCACATCTTCACCAGTCACCTCCACCCAGCACATCTTCACCAGTCACCTCCACCCAGCACATCTTCACCAGTCACCTCCACCCGGCACATCTTCACCAGTCACCTCCACCCAGCACATCTTCACCAGTCACCTCCACCCAGCACATCTTCACCAGTCACCTCCACCCAGCACATCTTCACCAGTCACCTCCACCCGGCACATCTTCACCAGTCACCTCCACCCAGCACATCTTCTCCAGTCACCTCCACCCAGCACATCTTCACCAGTCACCTCCACCCAGCACATCTTCACCAGTCACCTCCACCCTGCACATCTTCACCAGTCACCTCCACCCAGCACATCTTCACCAGTCACCTCCACCCAGCACATCTTCACCAGTCACCTCCACCCAGCACATCTTCACCAGTCACCTCCACCCAGCACATCTTCACCAGTCACCTCCACCCAGCACATCTTCTCCAGTCACCTCCACCCAGCACATCTTCTCCAGTCACCTCCACCCAGCACATCTTCTCCAGTCACCTCCACCCAGCACATCTTCACCAGTCACCTCCACCCAGCACATCTTCACCAGTCACCTCCACCCGGCACATCTTCACCAGTCACCTCCACCCGGCACATCTTCTCCAGTCACCTCCACCCAGCAGGTAGAATCAGGAGGGAACAAGTGTTCAGTGACCTCCTCACCTACAAGCACCTCCATCTCTGTGTCAGAAAAACTCGTTTTCCGAATAGCATCATTTGAAATGTAACTTCTTAGTTCTTACTTCTTAGTTCTTAGTTCTTAGTTCTTAGTTCTTAGTTCTTAGTTATTAGACTGAATGAACTGCTGGTAAACTTGTGGTCTGATAAACAGTCAGTTCACCGAACCCTAACCCATTCTTCATATCTCTGTTTCACAGCTACTGTAGCTCATATTTCTTCCTTTCTGCCACTTTGGATTCAGGATCTGATCAATAAACTATGAAAACAGAGTTCTGTGAATCTGTGCTCGGTTGCTCTTCCTCGACGACCGGACGTGAGTCTCAGTGAACTGAAAGTGAATCACGAGAACTGAATTTGACTTGTGAGACTGAATGTGGAATCAGAGAGAGAGTTGTGATGTGAATATTTTAAACCCACTAACTGTACATCAGGCTGTCCTCCAGCAGGTGGTGCTGCTGTTGCATGCTGGGATAGACTCCATCCACCCTCAGCAGGACAGGAGTTATACAGAAAACATGGATATTGCTACTTATTCATTTCATTATTTTATTGGGAATGTGACGTTACCGACGGCTAGTCGAGGATAAAGGGTCAGAGCGCCATCCGCTGGCTGTCAGAAGAGTTTCAATATTTAGGAACCTCTTCTGACTGAACTTTATATTTTACAGACAACACAGAATAGATTTTTAAAAAAGCAATGCAGCGCATGTATCTGATCAGTGTATATATATGTATATACTGTATATATATATGTTTATATACAGAGGTGAAACAAAAAGCCAGACGGATTGTTTCTGATCCCGTTCATCCTCTTCTTAAGGAATCTATAAAACTGTCCTCATATAGATCACCGCAGCAACCAAGAACATTTACAAAAAGTCTTTCATACCAAAAGCAATAACTTTAGTGAATTCATAAACATGGCTTGTAGATCTTCATGTCCTACATCTACCCGTTTGTAAACTGGACATCGGCCTTCAAAGACGAACACATGTTGACCTGCTGACAGGTGTTCACTAACGCTAAAACACATCAGTGACTGTGATGGTGGACTGATGTCCCAGTCAGTTCAGGATACATCACGTACAAAATGACACGGAAATGAAGAAAGGCGTTCTTATCGGACGCTAAACGCCTGTTTAACCGTATCGCCATTCTGGCCGTCAGTGAGCAGTAACCGTGGAAACAGACTACTGATGCCATCTAGTGGACGACAATAGACACTACTACTGTGTGTTAGTTAGTAGGCTGAAGACCAGCAGAGGAAATACTGCTGGAGTACTACTACACTTTGCAGTACTACTGCAGTATTACATCTGCTGTAGTACTGCACTCTGCAGTACATCTGCTGTAGTACTGCACTCTGCAGTACTACAGCAGTATTATTGTTAGTATTGTTAGTAGTGTTAGTAGTGTTAGTAGTGTTAGTAGTGTTAGTACTGCTGTTAGTAGTATTGTTAGTAGTGTTGTTAGTAGTAGTGTTAGTAGTGTTAGTACTGCTGTTAGTAGTAGTGTTAGCAGTGCTGTTAGTAGTGTTAGTAGTGTTAGTACTGCTGTTAGTAGTATTGTTAGTAGTGTTGTTAGTAGTAGTGTTAGTAGTGTTAGTAGTGCTGTTAGTAGTATTGTTAGTAGTGTTGTTAGTAGTAGTGTTAGTAGTGTTAGTAGTGCTGTTAGTAGTATTGTTAGTAGTGTTGTTAGTAGTAGTGTTAGTAGTGTTAGTAGTGCTGTTAGTAGTATTGTTAGTAGTGTTGTTAGTAGTAGTGTTAGTAGTGTTAGTACTGCTGTTAGTAGTATTGTTAGTAGTGTTGTTAGTAGTAGTGTTAGTACTGCTGTTATTAGTAGTGTTAGTAATGTTGTTAGTAGTGTTGTTAGTAGTAGTGTTAGTAGTGTTAGTACTGCTGTTAGTAGTATTGTTAGTAGTGTTGTTAGTAGTAGTGTTAGTAGTGTTAGTACTGCTGTTAGTAGTAGTGTTAGTAGTGCTGTTAGTAGTGTTAGTAGTGTTAGTACTGCTGTTAGTAGTATTGTTAGTAGTGTTGTTAGTAGTAGTGTTAGTAGTGTTAGTACTGCTGTTAGTAGTAGTGTTAGTAGTGCTGTTAGTAGTAGTGTTAGTAGTGCTGTAAGTAGTGTTAGTAGTGTTAGTACTGCTGTTAGTAGTATTGTTAGTAGTGCTGTTAGTAGTATTGTTAGTAGTGTTGTTAGTAGTATTGTTAGTACTGCTGTTAGTAGTATTGTTAGTAGTGTTGTTAGTAGTATTGTTAGTAGTGTTGTTAGTAGTGTTGTTAGTAGTATTGTTAGTAGTATTGTTAGTAGTGTTGTTAGTAGTATTGTTAGTAGTGCTGTTAGTAGTATTGTTAGTAGTGTTGTTAGTAGTAGTGTTAGTAGTGTTAGTACTGCTGTTAGTAGTAGTGTTAGTAGTGCTGTTAGTAGTGTTAGTAGTGTTAGTACTGCTGTTAGTAGTATTGTTAGTAGTGTTGTTAGTAGTAGTGTTAGTAGTGTTAGTACTGCTGTTAGTAGTAGTGTTAGTAGTGCTGTTAGTAGTATTGTTAGTAGTGCTGTTAGTAGTAGTGTTAGTAGTGTTGTTAGTAGTATTGTTAGTAGTGTTAGTAGTGTTAGTACTGCTGTTAGTAGTAGTGTTAGTAGTGCTGTTAGTAGTATTGTTAGTAGTGCTGTTAGTAGTAGTGTTAGTACTGCTGTTAGTAGTATTGTTAGTAGTGCTGTTAGTAGTATTGTTAGTAGTGTTGTTAGTAGTATTGTTAGTACTGCTGTTAGTAGTATTGTTAGTAGTGTTGTTAGTAGTATTGTTAGTACTGCTGTTAGTAGTATTGTTAGTAGTGTTGTTAGTAGTAGTGTTAGTAGTGTTAGTACTGCTGTTAGTAGTAGTGTTAGTAGTGCTGTTAGTAGTGTTAGTAGTGTTAGTACTGCTGTTAGTAGTATTGTTAGTAGTGTTGTTAGTAGTAGTGTTAGTAGTGTTAGTACTGCTGTTAGTAGTAGTGTTAGTAGTGCTGTTAGTAGTAGTGTTAGTAGTGTTGTTAGTAGTATTGTTAGTAGTGTTAGTAGTGTTAGTACTGCTGTTAGTCCATCCATCCATCCATCTTCAACCGCTTATCCGGGATCGGGTCGCGGGGGCAACAGCTCCAGCAGGGGACCCCAAACTTCCCTTTCCCGGGCCACATTAACCAGCTCTGACTGGGGGATCCCGAGGCGTTCCCAGGCCAGAGTAGAGATATAATCTCTCCATCTAGTCCTGGGTCTTCCCCGTGGTCTCCTCCCAGCTGGTCGTGCCTGGAACACCTCCCAAGGGAGGCGCTCAGGAGGCATCCGTGCTAGATGCCCGAACCACCTCAACTGGCTCCTTTCGACGCAAAGGAGCAAGGACTCTACTCCGAGTCCCTCACGGATGACTGAGCTTCTTACCCTATCTCTAAGGGAGACGCCAGCCACCCTCCTGAGGAAACCCATTTCGGCCGCTTGCACCCGCGACCTCGTTCTTTCGGTCATGACCCAACCCTCATGACCATAGGTGAGAGTAGGAACGAAGATTGAACGGTAGATCGAGAGCTTTGCCTTCCGGCTCAGCTCTCTTTTCGTCACAACGGTGCGGTAAAGCGAATGCAATACCGCCCCTGCTGCTCCGATTCTCCGACCAATCTCACGTTCCATCGTCCCCTCACTCGCGAACAAGACCCCGAGATACTTAAACTCCTTCACTTGGGGTAAGGACTCATTCCCTACCCGGAGTAGGCAAACCACCGGTTTCCTGCTGAGAACCATGGCCTCAGATTTAGAGGTGCTGATTCTCATCCCGCTGTTAGTAGTATTGTTAGTAGTATTGTTAGTAGTGTTGTTAGTAGTAGTGTTAGTAGTGTTAGTACTGCTGTTAGTAGTGTTAGTACTGCTGTTAGTAGTGTTAGTACTGTTAGTAGTGTTAGTACTGTTAGTAGTGTTAGTAGTGTTAGTAGTGTTAGTACTGTTAGTAGTGTTAGTACTGCTGTTAGTAGTGTTAGTACTGCTGTTAGTAGTGTTAGTACTGTTAGTAGTGTTAGTACTGTTAGTAGTGTTAGTACTGTTAGTAGTGTTAGTACTGCTGTTAGTAGTGTTAGTACTGTTAGTAGTGTTAGTACTGCTGTTAGTAGTGTTAGTACTGTTAGTAGTGTTAGTACTGTTAGTACTGTTAGTACTGCTGTTAGTAGTGTTAGTACTGTTAGTAGTGTTAGTACTGCTGTTAGTAGTGTTAGTACTGTTAGTAGTGTTAGTACTGCTGTTAGTAGTGTTAGTACTGTTAGTAGTGTTAGTACTGTTAGTACTGTTAGTACTGCTGTTAGTAGTGTTAGTACTGTTAGTAGTGTTAGTACTGCTGTTAGTAGTGTTAGTACTGTTAGTAGTGTTAGTACTGCTGTTAGTAGTGTTAGTACTGCTGTTAGTAGTGTTAGTACTGTTAGTAGTGTTAGTACTGTTAGTAGTGTTAGTACTGTTAGTAGTGTTAGTACTGTTAGTAGTGTTAGTACTGCTGTTAGTAGTGTTAGTACTGCTGTTAGTAGTGTTAGTACTGCTGTTAGTAGTGTTAGTACTGTTAGTAGTGTTAGTACTGTTAGTAGTGTTAGTACTGTTAGTAGTGTTAGTACTGCTGTTAGTAGTGTTAGTACTGCTGTTAGTACTGCTGTTAGTACTGTTAGTAGTGTTAGTACTGCTGTTAGTA
>NC_133810.1:574563-609563 GCF_043250625.1 Sebastes fasciatus
ATCATTAGCATATCATTAGCATATCATTAACATATCGTTAACAGAAGGAGTGACACTGCTGCAGCTGTCGTCACATTTAACTAATGAAAACATACATTTAAAATATAAATAAATCTTGGACTAAACGAAGGACCATTTGTAAAAAGGTCATCTGAGAGTCGTTAGAGTCACCTGAGAGTCGTTAGAGTCACCTGAGAGGTCGTCAGAGCCACCTGAGAGTTGTTAGAGTCACCTGAGAGTCGTTGGAGTCACCTGAGAGTCGTTAGAGTCACCTGAGAGTCGTTAGAGTCACCTGAGAGGTCGTCAGAGCCATCTGAGAGTTGTTAGAGTCACCTGAGAGTCGTTGGAGTCACCTGAGAGTCGTTAGAGTCACCTGAGAGTCGTTAGAGCCACCTGAGAGTTGTTAGAGCCACCTGACAGTTGTTAGAGTCATCTGAGAGTTGCTGAGGTCACTTGAGAGTTGTTAGAGTCACCTGAGAGGTTGTCAGAGCCACCTGAGAGTTGTTAGAGTCATCTGAGAGTCGTTAGAGTCACCTGAGAGTCGTTGGAGTCACCTGAGAGTCGTTAGAGTCACCTGACAGTTGTTAGAGTCACCTGAGAGTCGTTAGAGTCACCTGAGTTAGAGTCGTCTGAGAGTCGTTAGATCCACCTGAGAGTCGTTAGAGTCATCTGAGAGTCGTTAGTCACCTGAGAGTCGTTGGAGTCACCTGAGAGTCGTTAGAGTCACCTGAGAGTCGTTAGAGCCACCTGAGAGTCGTTAGAGCCACCTGAGAGTCGTTAGAGCCACCTGAGAGTTGTTAGAGTCACCTGAGAGTCGTTAGTCACCTGAGTTAGAGTCGTCTGAGAGTCGTTAGATCCACCTGAGAGTCGTTAGAGTCATCTGAGAGTCGTTAGAGTCACCTGAGAGTCGTTAGAGTCGTCTGAGAGTCGTTAGATCCACCTGAGAGTCGTTAGAGTCACCTGAGAGTCGTTAGAGTCACCTGAGAGTCGTTAGAGCCACCTGAGAGTCGTTAGAGCCACCTGAGAGTTGTTAGAGTCATCTGAGAGTCGTTAGAGTCACCTGAGAGTCGTTAGAGCCACCTGAGAGTCGTTAGAGCCACCTGAGAGTTGTTAGAGTCACCTGAGAGTCGTTAGAGTCACCTGAGTTAGTCGTCTGAGAGTCGTTAGATCCACCTGAGAGTCGTTAGAGTCATCTGAGAGTCGTTAGAGTCACCTGAGAGTCGTTAGAGTCGTCTGAGAGTCGTTAGATCCACCTGAGAGTCGTTAGAGTCGTCTGAGAGTCGTTAGATCCACCTGAGAGTCGTTAGAGTCATATGAGAGTCGTTAGAGTCACCTGAGAGTCGTTAGAGTCGTCTGAGAGTCGTTAGATCCACCTGAGAGTCGTTAGAGTCACGTGAGAGTCGTTAGAGTCACCTGAGAGTCATCTGAGAGTCGTTAGAGTCAAAATGAAAATCTTGGACTAAACGAAGCACCATTTGTAAAAAGATAAAGAATAATAATTATAAGATATTTTTTTCAATTCAATCCCAACCAGCTGATGAAAGTTTTAAACCAGATAAAAACAGATGTGAGTGTGAAGACGTTCAGTTAAACAGTCGGAGAGCAGACGAGGAACTGAAGAGCAACAAGTCGGTTCATGTGAGAACAGAAATGATTTCAGACCTGCAGACACAAACTGAACACTGTAAAACATGAAGACCTGAAACACTTTGACTCTCTCTCCTCTGTGGGGACGCAGTCCCAGTTTACCTTCACCTTTTACAGCGGAGCAGAGCCGGCTGATTGAAGCCAGATGTGAGTGAAAGATGAGAGGCGTTTAGAGACAGAAAGACAGAAAGAAAAGAGAAGAGGAGTGTTTGGTGCTGCAGCCGCTGATGTGACTTAAAGCAACAACGACTCATTAAACTGATCAATACATAAAACACAATCAATCAATCACTTTGATCAGTTTGTGTGCAGGAACTGTTTTTTAATGCTGACTCATAGTTTATTAATGCTGACTCATAGTTTATTAATGCTGACTCTTAATCTGCAGGCCGGGATGATCCGGACGGGTCAGGAGGAGTTTTTCATCGAGCCGTTGGACCGACGGAGGACAGGAAGAGAAGAAGAAGAGGAGGAAGAGGAGGAAGAGGAGGAAGGAGGAAGACAACACATTGTTTATCGCTCCTCAGCCGTCATTAAGAGACAAGCAGCTGTCAATCAAACAGCTGATGACGTCCTCAGAGGTGAGCCTGACCCTGACTGATGATTACACGGAACACTATAATACTACGCATACAATACTACGCATACAATACTACCCTTACAATACTACGTATACAATACTACGTATACAATACTACCCTTACAATACTACACATACAATACTACGTATACAATACTACGCATACAATACAATGCATACAATACTACGTATACAATACTACCCTTACAATACTACGCATACAATACTACGCATACAATACTACGCATACAATACTACCCTTACAATACTACGCATACAATACTACGCGTACAATACTACGCGTACAATACTACACATACAATACTACGTATACAATACTACGCATACAATACTACACATACAATACTACGTATACAATACTACGCATACAATACAATGCATACAATACTACGTATACAATACTACCCTTACAATACTACGCATACAATACTACGCATACAATACTACGCATACAATACTACGCATACAATACTACCCTTACAATACTACGCGTACAATACTACGCGTACAATACTACGCGTACAATACTACGTATACAATACTACGTATACAATACTACGCATACAATACAATGCATACAATACTACGTATACAATACTACCCTTACAATACTACGTATACAATACTACGTATACAATACTACGCATACAATACAATGCATACAATACTACGTATACAATACTACCCTTACAATACTACACATACAATACTACGTATACAATACTACGCATACAATACAATGCATACAATACTACGTATACAATACTACCCTTACAATACTACGCATACAATACTACGCATACAATACTACGCATACAATACTACGCGTACAATACTACGCGTACAATACTACACATACAATACTACGCGTACAATACTACGCGTACAATACTACGCGTACAATACTACACATACAATACTACGTATACAATACTACGCATACAATACTACGCATACAATACAATGCATACAATACTACGTATACAATACTACCCTTACAATACTACGCATACAATACTACGCATACAATACTACGCGTACAATACTACGCGTACAATACTACGCGTACAATACTACACATACAATACTACGTATACAATACTACGCATACAATACTACGCATACAATACAATGCATACAATACTACGTATACAATACTACCCTTACAATACTACGCATACAATACTACGCATACAATACTACGCATACAATACTACCCTTACAATACTACGCATACAATACTACGCGTACAATACTACGCGTACAATACTACGCGTACAATACTACACATACAATACTACGTATACAATACTACGTATACAATACTACGTATACAATACTACACATACAATACTACGTATACAATACTACACATACAATACTACGTATACAATACTACGTATACAATACTACGCATACAATACAATGCATACAATACTACGTATACAATACTACCCTTACAATACTACACATACAATACTACGTATACAATACTACGCATACAATACAATGCATACAATACTACGCATACAATATTACTAGGGATGCACCAATACCACTGTTTTTCAGACCGAGTATAAGTACTTACATTTGGGTACTCTCCGATACCGAGTACCGATACGGGTAAATGAGTTCTATGGGTACCCACGAGTCTCCCCTTTACAGACATGCCCACTTTATGATAATCACATGACGTTTGGGGCAAGTCATAGTCAAGTCAGCACACTGACACACTGACAGCTGTTGTTGGCTGTTGTGATCTGACTGTAGGGTTAAATGCAGAGGTCAAAGGTCACGTGTACGGTATGGGTTACTTGACGTGATGATCATCGAGGAGAGACGGAGTGTTTTCACTGTGAAGCTGCTGTAAAGTTTCTGCAGAAGGAAAAAAAATCAAACTGAAAACAGAAATTGTTCCAGGAAACTTGGCAGAGACACACACACACCCACCCACACACACACACACACCCACAC
Source organism: Sebastes fasciatus (assembly GCF_043250625.1). Taxonomy (NCBI): domain Eukaryota; kingdom Metazoa; phylum Chordata; class Actinopteri; order Perciformes; family Sebastidae; genus Sebastes; species Sebastes fasciatus. Next base: position 578,786 of record NC_133810.1, read on the forward strand.
ACACACCCACACACACACACACACACACACACACACACACACACACAGACTGCGACGTGGCAGTCCGACGCTCAGACGCTCAGCGTTCTGGAGGTTCTGGAGGTTCTGGAGGTTCTGAGGTTTTGAGGTTTTGAGGTTTTGGACTCGGAGTTGACAGATAGTTCAGCTCCTCTCAGCTCGGTCTCTGGAATCTGTTTGTGTCTTCAACAACAGCGTCGGCCAATCAGGAGCCAGTTTGATTTCACCTCAGCTTACCTCGTCCCTGAGCCCTACGGCCGTACGGCGGCGGTGACCTCAGAGCGTCTGATGTCATTTCCTCCACGACAGATGTTTTCATAAAGTCTCCACTCAGAAAACACATTAACATAACCAGGGTTCATATCTCCAACACAGAACTCTGAAATGACCTGATAGACGTCTGATTATTACAACTGAACCTTTTGTTCTGACATTAATAACTTGAATTAATATCATTTGATATTTTTATTAGGGCTGTCAATCGCAAATTAATCTCACATTTTTTATCTGTTCAAAATGAACCTTAAAGGGAGATTTGTCAAGTATTTAATACTCTTATCAACATGGGAGTGGACAAATATGCTGCTTTATGCAAATGTCTGTCATCTGAGTGTTGTTAGAGTCATCTGAGAGTCGTTAGAGTCACCTGAGAGTCGTTAGAGTCACTTTAGAGTCGTTAGAGTCACCTGAGAGTTGTAAGAGTCACCTGAGAGTCGTTAGAGTCACTTTAGAGTCGTTAGAGTCACCTGAGAGTTGTAAGAGTCACCTGAGAGTCGTTAGAGTCACTTTAGAGTCGTTAGAGTCACCTGAGAGTTGTAAGAGTCACCTGAGAGTCGTTAGAGTCACTTTAGAGTCGTTAGAGTCACTTGAGAGTCGTTAGAGTCACCTGAGAGTCGTTAGAGTCACTTTAGAGTCGTTAGAGTCACCTGAGAGTCGTAAGAGTCACCTGAGAGTCGTTAGAGTCACTTTAGAGTCGTTAGAGTCACCTGAGAGTCGTAAGAGTCACCTGAGAGTCGTTAGAGTCACTTTAGAGTCGTTAGAGTCACCTGAGAGTCGTAAGAGTCACCTGAGAGTCGTTAGAGTCACTTGAGAGTCGTTAGAGTCACTTGAGAGTCGTTAGAGTCACTTGAGAGTCGTTAGAGGCACCTGAGAGTCGTTAGAGGCACCTGAGAGTCGTAAGAGGCACCTGAAAGTCGTTAGAGCCACCTGAGAGTTGTTAGAGTCACCTGAGAGTCGTTAGAGTCACCTGAGTTAGAGTCGTCTGAGAGTCGTTAGATCCACCTGAGAGTCGTTAGAGTCATCTGAGAGTCGTTAGAGTCACCTGAGAGTCGTTAGTCATCTGAGAGTCGTTAGAGTCACCTGAGAGTCGTTAGAGTCACCTGAGAGTCGTTACTTCACGTTAACTTTGACAGACCTCATTTTTATATATAAAATGCCACGAAATCTGTGAAACAGGAACCAGCTGTTCTGTCTTCATGTTGTACTCAAACTCTGACTTGAACACTTGAAACTCTAAAGCTGAAAACCAGACGTCTGACGTAGATATCTGTTTCTATTTCACCATTTTATTTTTTTTATAGTTATTATTATTGTGTGCGTACGACCGCGAGCAAACGGCCTCCTGGTGCTGGCGGTGGAATGCTGAACCTGCTGTGGTTTATATATATTATAGTTTACGTTCCACCAGATGTTACTGTTGATGTTTATGAAGGCATCAGTACACAATATGGAAAACATCTGGATGCACAGAGAGAAAAAACAAACTGAAACTTTATTTAGATTCAGGTTTTACTGGACGACAGAACAACGCAGGACTTCTTTCTCTTGTTCCTTCACCGGCCAATGAAATCACAGCTGGGCTCCGACCTCTGACCTGCAGTCTGTTAGCACTTTAATGTGAAATGATTCGTTCTCTCTCCTGCTGACTGAGTTATTTATAGCAACAACACACCTGTAGAAGCAACATCTGTTTCTGTCTGAACTCAGATCAGCGACGACTCAGCTAGTTTTAAACTCTGATGTACAATATACACAATGATACAAGGACACACAGGGACACACAAGGACACAAAGGGACACCTGAGAATCGTTGGAGTCACCTGAGAGTCGTTAGTGTCACCTAGGAGTTGTTAGAGTCACCTGAGAGTCGTTGGAGTTACCTTAGAGTCGTTAGAGTCACCTGAGAATCGTTGAGGTCATCTGAGAGTCGTTAGAGTCACTTGAGAGTCGTTAGTGTCACTTGAGAGTCGTTAGAGTCACTTGAGAGTCGTTGGAGTTACCTTAGAGTCGTTAGAGTCACTTGAGAGTCGTTAGTGTCACTTGAGAGTCGTTAGTGTCACTTGAGAGTCGTTAGAGTCACTTGAGAGTCGTTGGAGTTACCTTAGAGTCGTTAGAGTCATCTGAGAGTCGTTAGAGTCACCTGAGTCGTTAGTCACCTGAGAGTGGTTAGAGTCATCTGAGAGTCAGTTGAGTCATCCAAGCATCCAGTAAGATAACAGCTAATAAAACTAAACATCATCAGATGTCCAGACTGACGGGCCGAGGGACCGAGGGAGTTCAGTCCTTCCTCTGACTACATGTATATCAGTGTAAAAGACTGATGTTGCTCTTCTGTTTGTCTCCAGGTCCTCTTTTAGGTTCTCTGAACTTGATCCAGAATGTGTTGTGGTCTGGATCCAGATCGGCTCGACGACGGCGCTACATTGAAGAGGCTGAACTGTTTAACATTGAGGTTAATGAACTGTTGTTTGAGATAGAGGTTGATGAACTGTTGTTTGAGACAGAGGTTGATGAACTGTTGTTTGAGACAGAGGTTGATGAACTGTTGAATGTTTGCTGAACTTTTTAACCTCTCCTCCTCTTTTCCTCCTCCAGGTTCTGTTAGCTGTGGATTATTCAGTTCTTCTCTTCCACGGCCGAGACCACATTCAGAAATATCTTCTGACACTCATGAACATAGTAAGTGAAACCATGCACACAGATCTTTAATTCTGTGGTGAATGCCTCTCATCTGTGAGTCGTTAGAGTCATCTGAAAGTCGTTAGAGTCGCCTGAGAGTCGTTAGAGTCACCTGAGAGTCGTTAGAGTCGCCTGAGAGTCGTTAGAGTCACCTGAGAGCCATTGGAGTTACCTGAGAGTCGTTAGTCACCTGAGAGCCATTGGAGTTACCTGAGAGTCGTTAGAGTCACCTGAGAATCATTAAAGTCAACTGAGAGTCGTTAGAGTCATCTGAGAGTCGTTAGAGTCACCTGAGAGCCATTGGAGTTACCTGAGAGTCGTAAGAGTTACCTGAGAGCCATTGGAGTTACCTGAGAGTCGTTAGAGTCACCTGAGAGCCATTGGAGTTACCAGAGAGTCGTAAGAGTTACCTGAGAGTTCTTAGAGTCATCTGAGAGTCGTTAGAGTCACCTGAGAGCCATTGGAGTCACCTGAGAGTCGTTAGAGTCATCTGAGAGTCGTTGAGGTTATCTGAGAGTTGTTAGAGTCACTGGTTATCAAGACCCGGAGATACTTGAACTCCCTCGCTTGGGGCAAAGACTCCCTCCCAACCCGGAGGGCGCAATCCAGCATTTTCCGGCAGAGAACCATGGCCTCAGACTGGGAGGTACTGACTCTCATCCCAGTGAAGGTCACGGTCAAACAAAGGTCTGTCTATATCAAGATTATTGATACCTTGAGCACCTTGAGCTCCAATAACAAAATCACTGATGTACCAAGAGTCAGATGTCTGATCTTCCATCTTGAATTGGGACTCAGCTGGAATCACAGTGGACTCTTGTTCCTGTCTTTGATCTGGGTGAGTCTCGAGGCAGTCGGCCACTGTTTTTTGTTTTGGGATCAGCCCGGCCATGGGTCAAAGGTCACCCATCAGGCACTCACCTTTGGCCCCTAGAACGGGCCCCGATTTTACCTCGTCTGGTCAATGAATCGCTCTTTGTCTGGTCTCTAGTGACCTTACCATGAACTACAGGAAACCCCTCCGCCACCATGAGGTACTGACACTAAAAGAGTTCTAGGACGTTAATCTAAAAAGGTACAACGGTAGAATTTTGAGTCTTGCGTTTTCCCAACTTTAGAAAAATTGGTCAAATAGCTCGATGGATTAATGTATTTACAGCAACTCTCTCTCTCTCTCTCTCTCTCTCTCTCTCTTCTCTCTCTCTCTCTCTCTCTCTCTCTCTCTCTCTCTCTCTCTCTCTCTCTCTCTCTCTCTCTCTCTCTCTCTCTCTCTCTCTCTCTCTCTCTCTCTCTCTCTCTCTCTCTCTCTCTCTCTCTCTCTCTCTCTCTCTCTCTCTCTCTCTCTCTCTCTCTCTCTCTCTCTCTCTCTCTCTCTCTCTCCTCTCTCTCTCTCTCTCCTCCCTCTCTCTCTGTTCCAGGTCAATGAGGTCTATCAGGATCATTCTCTGGGCGCCAACATCAATGTTGTTCTGGTCCGAATCATCATGTTGTCTCCATCAAAGGTACCAAACTCTCACGCTGTTTCACAGCTGCTGAAGGTTTCTGGTCCGAGCACTTTTCTGTAAAGTTGTCCAGTTGTCGTATTCCATTGTACGAAAAATATAAATTCAGATTTTTAAACGTTTGCTCTCCATTACACCTCTACATGTTAGCTAAAAACACACACCGGTTGTCCCTTCTTTCAGTCCCAGGACCTGATCTCTGTGGGGAATCCCCAGAAGAGTTTGGAGAATGTTTGTGGATGGTCGTATCTCCAGTACCAGGAGCAGAGCCACGCCGAGCAGCACGACCACACCATCTACCTGACCAGGCAGGAGTTTGGCCCTTCCGGCATGCAGGGTACTTCCGCTAATACTACCACTAATACTACAAGTACTCCAACTAATACCATCTACCTGACCAGGCAGGAGTTTGGCCCCTCCGGCATGCAGGGTACTTCTGCTAATACCTCTACTAATACTACAAGTACTCCAACTAATACCATCTACCTAATGAGGAGTTTGGCCCCTTTCAGGATGCAGGAAAGTACTGCTAATGCTATCACTAATACTACAAGTACTACCACTAAAGGCATGTACCTGACCAGGCAAGGGTCCAGCCACTTGGACATGCAGGACACTACTGCTAATATTACCACTAATACTACAAATAAAACTACCACTTACACCATCTCCCTGGCCATGCAGGAGTTTGGCCCCACCCGGCTTGCAGGTTACTACTACTAAGTCTTCAAATACTGCTACTAACCATTTACCAGGAATGTGTTTGGCCCCACCCGGCATGCAGAGTACTACTGCTAATAGTACCACTAATAATACAAATACTGCTACTAATACCACCTGCCTGACCTCTGACTTTTTGACCTCTCTCTGCAGGTTATGCTCCAGTTACAGGAATGTGTCACTTACATCGGAGCTGCGTCCTCGTCCTTGAAGACGGGTTTTCCTCGGCCTTCGTAGCTGCCCATGAAACAGGACACGTGTGAGATACACAAATACAGTTCACTCAAATTCACAACAACATCGAAAGAACTCTCAGTTTTAGCAACGATAACGACGTCCAGGTGTCCACGTAGAGACGATAATGACTTCCAGGTGTCAACGTAGAGACGATAACGACTTCCAGTTGTCCACGTAGAGACGATAACGACTTCCAGTTGTCAACGTAGAGACGATAACGACTTCCAGGTGTCAACGTAGAGACGATAATGACTTCCAGTTGTCCACGTAGAGACGATAACGACTTCCAGTTGTCCACGTAGAGACGATAACGACTTCCAGTTGTCCACGTAGAGACGATAACGACTTCCAGTTGTCAACATAGAGACGATAACGACTTCCAGTTGTCAACGTAGAGACGATAACGACTTCCAGGTGTCAACGTAGAGACGATAACGACTTCCAGTTGTCCACGTAGAGACGATAACGACTTCCAGTTGTCCACGTAGAGACGATAACGACTTCCAGGTGTCAACGTAGAGACGATAACGACTTCCAGTTGTCCACGTAGAGACGATAACGACTTCCAGTTGTCCACGTAGAGACGATAACGACTTCCAGGTGTCAACGTAGAGACGATAACGACTTCCAGTTGTCCACGTAGAGACGATAACGACTTCCAGGTGTCCACGTAGAGACGATAATGACTTCCAGGTGTCAACGTAGAGACGATAACGACGTCCAGGTGTCCACGTAGAGACGATAACGACTTCCAGGTGTCCACGCAGAGACGATAACGACGTCCAGGTGTCCACGTAGAGACGATAACGACGTCCAGGTGTCCACGTAGAGACGATAACGACTTCCAGGTGTCCACGTAGAGACGATAACGACGTCCAGGTGTCCACGTAGAGACGATAACGACTTCCAGGTGTCCACATAGAGACGATGACTTCCAGATATCCACGTAGAGATGATACCGACTTCCAGATGTCCACTTAGAGACGATAACGACGTCCTGGTGTCCACTTAGAGACGATAACGACGTCCTGGTGTCCACGTAGAGACGATAACGACGTCCAGGTGTCCACGTAGAGACGATAACGACTTCCAGGTGTCCACGTAGAGACGATAACGACGTCCAGGTGTCCACGTAGAGACGATACCGACTTCCAGGTGTCCACGTAGAGACAATAACGACTTCCAGGTGTCCACGTAGAGACGATACCGACTTCCAGGTGTCCACGTAGAGACGATAACGACGTCCAGGTGTCCACGTAGAGACGATAACGACTTCCAGGTGTCCACATAGAGACGATGACTTCCAGATATCCACGTAGAGATGATACCGACTTCCAGATGTCCACTTAGAGACGATAACGACGTCCTGGTGTCCACTTAGAGACGATAACGACGTCCTGGTGTCCACGTAGAGACGATAACGACATCCAGGTGTCCACTTAGAGACGATAACGACGTCCTGGTGTCCACGTAGAGACGATAACGACGTCCAGGTGTCCACGTAGAGACGATAACGACTTCCAGGTGTCCACGTAGAGACGATAACGACGTCCTGGTGTCCACGTAGAGACGATAACGACGTCCAGGTGTCCACGTAGAGACGATAACGACGTCCTGGTGTCCACGTAGAGACGATAACGACGTCCAGGTGTCCACGTAGAGACGATAACGACATCCAGGTGTCCACTTAGAGACGATAACGACGTCCTGGTGTCCACGTAGAGACGATAACGACGTCCAGGTGTCCACTTAGAGACGATAACGACATCCAGGTGTCCACTTAGAGACGATAACGACGTCCTGGTGTCCACGTAGAGACGATAACGACATCCAGGTGTCCACTTAGAGACGATAACGACGTCCTGGTGTCCACGTAGAGACGATAACGACATCCAGGTGTCCACTTAGAGACGATAACGACGTCCTGGTGTCCACGTAGAGACGATAACGACGTCCAGGTGTCCACGTAGAGACGATAACGACATCCAGGTGTCCACTTAGAGACGATAACGACGTCCTGGTGTCCACGTAGAGACGATAACGACTTCCAGGTGTCCACATAGAGACAATAACGACTTCCAGGTGTCCACGTAGAGACGATACCGACTTCCAGGTGTCCACGTAGAGACGATAACGACGTCCAGGTGTCCACGTAGAGACGATAACGACGTCCAGGTGTCCACGTAGAGACAATAACGACTTCCAGGTGTCCACGTAGAGACGATACCGACTTCCAGGTGTCCACGTAGAGACGATAACGACGTCCAGGTGTCCACGTAGAGACGATAACGACTTCCAGGTGTCCACATAGAGACGATGACTTCCAGATATCCACGTAGAGATGATACCGACTTCCAGATGTCCACTTAGAGACGATAACGACGTCCTGGTGTCCACTTAGAGACGATAACGACGTCCTGGTGTCCACGTAGAGACGATAACGACATCCAGGTGTCCACTTAGAGACGATAACGACGTCCTGGTGTCCACGTAGAGACGATAACGACGTCCAGGTGTCCACGTAGAGACGATAACGACTTCCAGGTGTCCACGTAGAGACGATAACGACGTCCAGGTGTCCACGTAGAGACGATAACGACTTCCAGGTGTCCACATAGAGACAATAACGACTTCCAGGTGTCCACATAGAGACGATACCGACTTCCAGGTGTCCACGTAGAGACGATAACGACGTCCAGGTGTCCACGTAGAGACGATAACGACGTCCAGGTGTCCACGTAGAGACGATAACGACTTCCAGGTGTCCACGTAGAGACGATAACGACGTCCAGGTGTCCACGTAGAGACGATAACGACTTCCAGGTGTCCACATAGAGACGATGACTTCCAGATATCCACGTAGAGATGATACCGACTTCCAGATGTCCACTTAGAGACGATAACGACGTCCTGGTGTCCACGTAGAGACGATAACGACGTCCAGGTGTCCACGTAGAGACGATAACGACTTCCAGGTGTCCACGTAGAGACGATAACGACGTCCAGGTGTCCACGTAGAGACGATAACGACTTCCAGGTGTCCACATAGAGACAATAACGACTTCCAGGTGTCCACGTAGAGACGATAACGACGTCCAGGTGTCCACGTAGAGACGATAACGACGTCCAGGTGTCCACGTAGAGACAATAACGACTTCCAGGTGTCCACGTAGAGACGATAACGACGTCCAGGTGTCCACGTAGAGACGATAACGACTTCCAGGTGTCCACATAGAGACGATGACTTCCAGATGTCCACGTAGAGACGATACCGACTTCCAGATGTCAACGTATCATTACCTATCCATTTGTCTGTCTGACCGTCCGTCTGTCTGTCTCAGGTTAGGGATGGAGCACGACGGCGAGGCGAACGACTGTGTCGATGACGTGCCGGTGGGCAGCATCATGTCTCCGCGGGTTCAGGCCACCTTCCATCGGTACCACTGGTCCCGCTGCAGCTGGAAGGAGTTACACACTTACCTGGAGTCAGTACTGCAATATTAACACTAGTACTACTCACTGTCAACCACAGAGACACTGACCTGTCTGTCTGTCTGTCTGTCTGTCCGTCTGTCTCTTCAGTACCTATGACTGTCTCCGTGACGACCCGTTCAACCACGATTGGCCGGCTCAGCCTCAGCTGCCGGGGTTTCATTACTCCATGGACCAACAGTGTCGCTTCGACTTCGGACCAGGATACAGCCTCTGTACCGCAGTACGTCTGTCTGTCTGTCTGTCTGTCTGTACGTCTGTCTGTCTGTCTGTCTGTCTGTCCGTCTGTCCAGATGTGACCTGCTGATGTGTGTTTTCGGTTGGAGGCCAATACCACATCTGGTCAGGACGTGAAGTGAGAGACGTTTGATGACATCACACAACAGAACTGCAGATGACGTCTCTGTTATTGTCTCTGGTTCTGAGCTCATCATGTTCAGTTCTCAGTTTGTTCAGATTATAGAAGTCAGACTTTAATGAGGATTTAAAACATGTTTCCAGTTTCTGTTGCTGCTGTTTGAACATTAGACCCACAATAGAACCCATTTACATTCACACATCTGGAGGTCAGAGGTCAAGGGACCCCTTTGGAAAGTGACATGACACATTTCCTCTCCAACATTGAGTGTCAGTTTGGAGCGTTTTTTAACCTCCTTCATGACCAGCTAGTCTGACATGGTTGGTACCGATGGATTCATCAGGTTCTCTAGTTTACTATGATACCAGGATCTTCACTCTAGCTTTAAATCTAGTGATGCACCGATACCACTTTATTTCAGACCGAGTACAAGTACTTCCATCTGGGTACTCTCCGATACCGAGTACCGATACCGAGTACCGATACGAGTACCGATACGAGTACTTCTCTGTGCCTAAAGACCCTCGTTAACAGCCAGCTGGAGGGTGTGAGGACACACGGCAGGCTGGGGAGTCCCGCATACGAGGCGGTGCACCGCCACCGGCTCTAGGTCGGCTTGGAAAGGTTCATCCCTGATTAAAACGGTCTGTGTTTGTCTCCAGTACACCAACATCGAGCCCTGCAAACAGCTGTGGTGCAGCGACTACATCAACCCGTTCTACTGTAAGACCAAGAAAGGTCCGCCGCTGGACGGGACCAAGTGTGGACCGGGGAAGGTGAGGACACGTCCAGGTCAGGTCTTTGCTGTGTGACTAGTATAGTGCTAATTAGCTAATGACCTCCAGTCTTTATGCTAAGCTAGGCTAACCTGGTCTCGTTGCAGCACTGTTTCAAGGGTTTCTGCATGAAGTTGACCCCCGACATGCTGAGACAAGATGGCGGCTGGGGGTCGTGGAGTCCGTTCGGCGGCTGCTCCAGGACCTGCGGGGGCGGGGTCAGGTTCCGGGCCCGGCGCTGTGACAGCCCAGCGTGAGTGAGCGAGCCGTCAATCATCTGTCTGTGATGTCACAGAGCGAAACGCACCAATCGGAAGGCTCTAACCTGTTGTTGTTCTCAGTCCAGCCAACGGGGGGAGGACCTGCTTCGGGTACAGCTACGAGTTCCAGCTGTGCAGCCAAGAAGACTGCCCCCCCCTGACTGACTTCAGGTCAGTAGATCAGCTGGTCTCTGTGTTATCTGTGTCCTCTGACTGTCTTCAGGTCAGTAGATCAGCTGGTCTCTGTGTTATCTGTGTCCTCTGACTGACTTCAGGTCAGTAGGTATAATGTTCTCTGTGTTCTTGTTTCAGAGAGGATCAGTGTAAAGTCTGGAATCCTTTCATGGAGCACGAAGGACGTAAACACCACTGGCTGCCGTACCAACACCCCGACCGTAAATACTAGATCTCTAAACAGATGTTTTAACACCAGAATGGATCTATCTGCTTCATCTGAGTCTCTGTGGAGGTAGAAGGAAGTTACTGCTTTTATTGTGGTAGTCTGAGTAACGTGACGTCATATCCGTTCCGTATCCGTCAACCAAAACAAACCTCAGAGAGTCTAAACCGCTGGAGGGTCGTCGTGGATACGACCTGCACCCTCCCATGTTAAATCCAGTGTGGTAAACACTACACATCCAGTAAAGGATGGAAACACTTTGGGTTTCACACATTGACAGGAAAAGCAGAGCTAGACAGAGCAGAGCTAAAGCTGCATGCTAACGTCTAAAGAAGGGCAAAATGTGTCCGAAATATGGCCCAAAGACATTTCCTAAAAAAGGCAGAGATATGTAAAAACAATTCTGAAATATGTCCAGAAAAAAGGCAGAAAAAAGCCAAAGTATGTCTGAAATATGGCCCAAAAACTGGCCGAAATATGTCCGAAAATAACGTGGCGGTGGAGCCGTCCGTCGCTCTCGTCTCTGTGGTCAAATGGGCCGACGCTACGACTGTAGAGCACCCAGATACTGACATTACTGTTCTCTGCATTGAAACGGCCCCGATGGAGCTGACCATGGATGGATAAAGAGAACGGAGCTGACGGGAGAGCTAGAGACCACCTTGGAGAAGTTACAGGAAGTAGACACGTGGGACTGCTTTTCAAAATAAGGTGTTAACAAAGGGAACTGAATATACTAAATACATCTATGGAAATCAGACTGATGGATTATATTCACCAGAAGTATAAAACATTATAAATTAAAAAGAAAATCCCACTAATCTGTGAGGGGAAAAACACAGAACACATTCTTTCCGAACTTAAAGATCCTCCCTGCTCTCTCTCTGTGTGTGTGTGTGTGTGTGTGTGTGTGTGTGTGTGTGTGTGTGTGTGTGTGTGTGTGTCTGTGTGTGTGTCTGTGTGTGTGTGTGTGTGTGTGTGTGTGTTCACATGTTATAGTCATCAGTCAGGAATCTGTTATTGTAGGGAAACATGAGGCCTCTCGTCTCTTTAACTCTTTAAACTCTTTAAACTCTGCTCCACCTTAAATGTTCCACCTTAAGCAGCTCTGACTGCTCATTATATTCATATATATGTATATATGTATTTGTATTATATATTATATGTATTATATGTGATGATGTATCTGTGTGTGTGTGTGTGTGTGTGTGTGTGTGTGTGTGTGTGCAGCTGACGAGCGCTGTCATCTGTACTGTCGGTCCAAGGAGACGGCCGCGGTGGTTTCCGTCAACAGAATGGTGCATGATGGGACGCCCTGTTCCTACGGCGACGCCCACAGCGTCTGCGTGCGAGGAGAGTGTGAGGTCTTTATTTAGTTTCAGTTCCTCACACATGTTTCCTTCTTCACTCATTTCACTGGAACAAAGAATACAACTGTTAACATGTTTATTAATTCATTTATTTATTTATTTATATTCTGGTGTCTCCTCCACGTCCCAGAGACAATTACTGATCCTCAACTAACGTCTCCTCTCCTCTGTCCTTGTGTCCTCTGTCCTTGTGTCCTCTGTCCTGCAGCATATAGGCTGTGATGGACAGATTGCTTCAGACCAGCAGGAGGACAGATGTGGAGTCTGTGGAGGAGACAACTCCAGCTGCAAGATCGTCAAAGGAAACTTCACCCGCAGCACCAAGAAACCAGGTCAGTCCAACCCCGTCCAATCAGAGGACATGTCTCTGTCCAACCCCGTCCAATCAGAGGACATGTCTCTGTCCAACCCCGTCCAATCAGAGGACATGTCTCTTTCCAACCTCGTCCAATCAGAGGACATGTCTCTGTCCAACCCCGTCCAATCAGAGGACATGTCTCTGTCCAACCCCGTCCAATCAGAGGACCTGTCTCTGTCCAACCTTGTCCAATCTGAGGACCTGTCTCTGTCCAACCTCGTCCAATCAGAGGACCTGTCTCTGTCCAACCCTGTCCAATCAGAGGACCTGTCTCTGTCCAACCCTGTCCAATCAGAGGACCTGTCTCTGACAGACGTCCAATCAGAGGACCTGTCTCTGTCAAACCCCGTCCAATCAGAGGAACTTCCTGATGTCAGTTGATGAAACCTGTTTTAACCTAACGTCCCCGGTCTGATGAACCTAACGTCCCCGGTCTGATGAACCTAACGTCCCGGTATGAAGCCGGTCCTGCTGTACACGCCTTGATGACCGGGTGCTGCAGTAACTAATGAGTGCTGCTGATCAATTAATGATTATTGTTCCCGTTGCCTAGGTTACCTGAAGATCCTGGAGATCCCCAAAGGAGCCCGACACCTGCTGATCCAGGAGTTCAAAGGGTCTCCTCACATCCTGGGTAAGAGGAGGACACGCTGGTCTGTCCAACATGAACATCTTCTGTAGGTAAAACCTTGTTTTCATTGTCTCCTGCTCCAGCGGTGACGAACCAGGAGACGGGAAACCTCTTCCTCAACGCTGACGACGAGCTCCCAGAGTCCAGAGTGGTGATCGAGAAGGGCGTGGCGTGGGAGTACAGCAACAGCGAGCAGCTGGAGTCCATCCAGACCACGGGGCCTCTGACATACGGAGTGCTGCTCATGGTCAGTCCGTCAACACGGGGAGTCCAACATGCATCGCATTGAGTCTAAAGCAGAAACAAAACACTGTGTGTCTGTCCGTCAGGTCCGTTCCCATGGTGACTCCAAGGTCACGGTGTCCTACAAGTACATCATCCAGGATCATCTCCGGTCCTCGCTGGAGTCCAACCTGGTGCAGGAGGACGCCATCTTCTATGAGTGGGCGCTGAAGAAGTGGTCGCAGTGCTCCAAACTCTGCGGAGGAGGTACGCAGCTCTGCCGCTGGTTACCAGCCTGGTAGTAGGCTGTGTCGTGTAGGTAACCACGGTAACGGCGGCATGTAGTTAACGATGTTGTCTGGTTGCCAGGGAAACAGTACACAAGGTTTGGCTGCAGGAGGAAGGCCGATGGGAAAATGGTTCAGAGGATGTTCTGCTCCAACATCAACAAACCGAGAGCCATCAGCCGCACCTGCAGCACTGACACCTGCAGCTCGCCACGGTAACACACTACAGCTCACCACGGTAACACACTACAGCTCACCACGGTAACACACTACAGCTCACCACGGTAACACACTACAACTCACCACGGTAACACACTGCCGATACACAGCTCACCATGTTCAGGCTGATTCTGGTTGCTATGGCGCCACAGGCACTACCTTTACCTTCCTTCTTTCTGGACTACCTCACTTCCTTCTTTCTGGACTACCTCTACTTCCTTCTTTCTGGACTACCTCACTTCCTTCTTTCTGGACTACCTCTACCTTCCTTCTTTCTTGACTACCTCCACCTTTTTTCTCTCTGGACTACCACATTTCTTCTTTCTGGACTACCTCTACCTTTCTTCTTTCTGGACTACCTCTACCTTCCATCTTTCTTGACTACCTCCACCTTTTTTCTCTCTGGACTACCACATTTCTTCTCTCTGGACTACCTCTACCTTCTTTCTCTCTGGACTACCTCTACCTTACTTCTTTCTGGACTACCTCTACCTTACTTCTTTCTTGACTACCTCTACCTTCTTTGTCTCTTGACTACCTCTACCTTTCTTCTTTCTGGACTACCTCTACCTTCCTTCTCTCTGGACTACCTCTACCTTCCTTCTTTCTTGACTACCTCTACCTTTCTTCTTTCTGGACTACCTCTACCTTCCATCTTTCTTGACTACCTCTACCTTCTTTGTCTCTTGACTACCTCTACCTTTCTTCTTTCTGGACTACCTCTACCTTCCTTCTTTCTTGACTACCTCTACCTTCTTTGTCTCTGGACTACCTCTACCTTACTTCTTTCTGGACTACCTTTACCTTCCTTCTTTATTGACTACCTCTACCTTTCTTCTTTCTGGACTACCTCTACCTTCCTTATTTCTGGACTACCACATTTCTTCTCTCTGGACTACCTCTTAAATCTATCTTTCTGGACTTCATCAGGAAAAAGTATATCTGATTATAGGTCCTGAACTTTGGTCGACTGAACAGTCTACTTCATCAACCCAAAGGGTAACATGAAAAAGTGAAGAAAGATGCTCTTGTCCGATAAGAAAGCCTGGTTTATTGTATGAAATTCTTCTGTTTCTGCCCCCTCAGCTGGGTGACTGGGGAGTGGGAGGACTGCAGTGCCTCCTGCGGGCAGACGGGATGGCAGCGTCGCTGGGTGAGCTGCCAGCAGACGTCCAGCATGGGGAAGCAGCAGCAGCGCTCAGTGCACAGCAAACTCTGTGGTGGGGACCGACCGGAGGGGAAACGAACCTGCAACCGCTTACCCTGCCCCCCTGCCTGGCGAGCTGGGCCCTGGACCCGGGTATGAAGAGTGAAACCAGGGGACTGTTCATAAGTCACAAAGTTATTTTACCACCAGGAGTCCTCCGAAATGTTTGCATTACCTCTAAATTCATTCTCTCTGGCCTACTTCACCTCCTTCTTTCTGGACTACTTCTAACTTTCCACTTCCCTGACTACCTCAAACTTCCATCTTTCTGGACTATCTAACTTTCATCTTGCTGGACTATCTCTAACTTCTTTCTTTCTGGACTACCTCACTTTTTTCTTTCTGGACTACCTCTTGCTTCCTTCTCTCTGGATTACATGTAACTTCTTTCTGGACTATCGCCTTACTCAGCCAGTTAAAACTACTATAAATCTTAGGATGTTTGTTGAATATGACCCGGATCAATAACTGATCAGTATAGAATCTGAACACCTGAGTGTGACCAACTTGTTTATGTTTTTAGTGTTCAGTCTCATGTGGAAACGGGACTCAGGAGCGTCAGGTTGTGTGTTCGAGTCCAGAGGGTTCAGCCCGAAACTGCAGCGACCCTCGACCAATCACAACCCGCACCTGCCAGCCCCCACCCTGCGGCGGTAGGCATCGACCAATCACACACCAGATATTAGTGCACTTGCAGAGAGGGAGGGATGCTGGGAGGTGTAGTCTGTGTGTAGCTGACTGTGAGTTTGTTTCCCCCCTGCAGGCCAGAAGACCGCCATCATTCAGTGGTTGTCCAGGTCCAACCCAAACTTCCCAGCTCCAAAGATCTCCTCCAGTACAACTCACATATTCCTCCTTTCTTGTCCTCTCTTGTCCCCACCTTCTTTGGAGATGACTGTGAATGTTACTCAGGTGTTTGTAGTCTCAGCTAAGGAAAAGTAAGATAGCAATAACCAGGTGATTGATACCAGGTCTTGTATCCAGGTACAGATTACAGGGTGACACCAGGTGGAGTTGATCAGGTCTCTGATGAGACTCAATAAATAAACCTGAAAACATCACGTTGGAATCACCGATCACATGTTCTGCTCCGGTGGTCAGACTTCAATAACTGAACCATTGCTCCTGCTCTGTCTCCAGGGCAGCGTTGCCGTGGTGACCGCTCAAGTTTTTGCCGGATGGAGGCGTTGAATCGGTACTGCTCCATCGCCGGCTACCGTCAGATGTGCTGCAAATCCTGCCGCGAGGTAAACCTCAGCAACTCCAGCAACTCTGACAACTCCAGCAACTCCAGCAACTCCAGCAACTCCAGCAACTTAAGCAACTCCAGCAACTTCAGCAGCACGATCCCGCCGACCGCCAACAGCAGGTCAGCAAGAATCGACCTGGAAAGTTCCATTAACAGCTGGAGGGGGGTAGTCTTGATCTGTCACTGATCTTTCTTTGTTTGTCTTGTAGTTTGTGGAGTTTAACCACAGAGACGATGACTTCAGCATCCACCTCCTCCTGGTCTGACAGCAGCTATATCACCAGTCACATCACCAGTGACATCATCAGCACGCCACCTCCCAGCTTCACTGTAACTCCGCCCCCGACCAGCAGGAGCAGCACCGACTTCGTGTACGTGGAGTATGACGATTACGGCGAGTATTCGTCCTACGAGAATCCTTCTATTCCCTCTGACACTCCTATCATTCCAACTACTACCACTACTCCTACTACCACTACTACTACTTCTACTACTACAAGGCGTCCAAGAAAAACTGCTCCACCACATTTATTCAAGAGGAAAACTACCACTCCCACAATGTCCCCTGCTACAGTTCCCATAGTAGGTGCAACCCCGGGGCCGGTCAGGACGTCTGCCGTCCCAGAGTTCCCCACCACCACAACAACGTCAGCTGATCCTGATGACATCATGACCGTCACATCATCCCCAAACAGAACATCTGGAGGGCGGAGCCTTCAGACGTCAACTGAACCTTCAGCACCGTCGTCATCCTTGTCCTCCTTCTTCCCGCTCTCTAAGAAGGAGAACAACTCGGTGGACGAGGTCCCGTACCGGATCGTGGGATTGGACGCTGAGGTCGCCAGGGGACAGCAGAACTACTTTGTGCCACGGATGCCGCCGATCCGCGAGCGAACGCAAAACAAACGAATCCAGCAGCTTCTGAATGAGAGACGACGAAAGGATGTTGTGAAGAGACCCAGCAGGAGCAGAGAGGGCAGGACAGACAGGAAACACTAAAAATAATATTTCTCTTTTTGTTTTATTGTTCACTCGTGATGACGCATGTGCAGCTTGCTCACTTCCGCTAACGCTAACGAACTCTTAACGAGGAACAGACCGCAGAGCCGACGAGACAAACGACTGATGATGATTTACCAACAGGTTCTCTGGAGCTTCAGTCATGTTTTAGTCTAGACGTGATCCTGAAAGGTCTAACTGTTTAACACCAGAACCGTTTGCTTCATTCTTCTTCTGATGTTCAGTTGTTGATTTTCACATTCATGATGTTTGTACCGAATAATCCTGTTTCTAAATAAAGCAAAGCCTCATCCAGCTGCTGATGTCATCACGACTCGTGTTAAAGGAACAGCTCAACATTTCTCCGTCTCTCTGAGAGTCAGATGTTCAGATTGAAACCACTCTCTCATGTCTCTACGGTAACGCTGTGCTCACACTAACAGCGAAGTCAGATCGCCGCCGGTATCATTTGTTTTCTCGACGCGTCGGAGAGGAAGAGAAGGAGCTCGTCTCCATAGAAACCAACATTTCCTCCATCAACCATGGAAGAAATAACCACTTCACATTTAATTCAAAGCTTCACATTTAATTCGGAGCTCTCTGATTAACACCTCAAATCTGGTTTGGGTTATCTGAACCCAAACTGAAGTGTAAAGGTGACGAACCCGTCTATTAACGGGGAAAATGTCCGTTAAATAAAACACAGAGAAACCTCCAGAAACAGCGACCAGATCACACCGTCTCCTGTTCCTCACACGACTCGTTTCTGAACTATTTTCTGGTGTCAAAGTACAAAGTCAGTGTTTTTTCTCTCAACATCTGCTGATCCAACATGTTTCTGAGCTGTTTCATTTTTCAGACTCTGATTCAGATATTGGTGGTTTCCATTAAAAGGTTTCTCTCTCTGTGTGCATCGTGAAGAGCAGCTGCTCGTCTGTTTGACATCAAACTGAATTCAGATCTGATGAGTCACAGCAGCTTCGGCGTGTTGACGTCTGCACATCAGTGGAAACAGCTGACGGGTTCAAACGTGGATCATCACACCAGTTCAGAGGAGAAGAAGAAGAATCAGTTTCAAACACTCAGAGAACATCGTTCAACAGATCTGCTCACATATCCTCCTCCTCACTCTTTATTCTGCTTTATTCCAGGAGAGAAACCAGCACCAGACATTTCATCTCAACCGTGGTCGTACCGAATGATTAAAAAACCATGAAGGATAAACAAAACAAAACAAAACAAAAAGAGAATAATGAATTAACTGTTTAATTATAAAGACTGTCTTAAAAGAGTGAAAAATGTGAGTTTCTCAGTCCAACGTGACGACTTCAGATGATTTGATTTGTTTGACCAACAGTCTGAAACGTAAAGAGATCCAGTTCATTATTATTATTATTATTATTATTATTATATAAAACAGAAAGAAATTAATTAACTTGAAAAATTACTAAAATTATTGATCGATTATAAAAATAGTTGCAGACAAATTTTGTCAACGGACCAATAGTTATTATTATTTATTATTATATATTATATTATATCAGTGGTGGAATAAGTACTTACATCCTTTACTGAAGTAAAAGTGTCAATACCAACATTTTAAAATACTTTACTTGTGTATTATCATCAAAATGTACTAAAAGTATTAACACTAAAAGTACTCCTCTTTTCAGAGGATATATATACATATGTACATATTATATTATTATTATTATTATATTATATATTATTATATTATATATATGATATTATTATTATTATATTATATATTATAAATAATATTATATAATAATATATATTATATAATAATAATGATAATATAATATAAATATATATTATACATTATATTATTATATTATATATATATATTATACATAATAATAATTATATATACATAATACATGATACACATAATACACTGTGGTATTACTGCTTTACTGCAGTAAAGTTCATGTAGTATCTTTAAACACTGTATGAGCTGTTAAAGGGGGGTGATACCTGTGAGGACAGACTCGGGGCACAAACCGCCCAGTGAGGAGCCTGTCAGTCTGAGCTCCGGGCTGTTAACCCTCCGCTGTCCTTGACAGAAACAGGAAGCTGAGATGATGGCCGCTGCAGCGAGAGGACTGGTGGGGAGGACACTCAGAGGACTCGGAGGACTACAGGGAGGACTACAGGGAGGACTCGGCTCCGTGGTAGTGAGGGGACTCCATGGGGGAGGTCTGGGTAAAAGCCTCCGAGAGATCCGAGTCCACCTCTGCCAGAACTCTGCAGCCAGCCAGGGAGCCAGGTGAGCTGTTAGCTTAGCTTAGCATGCTCATAGAGAGTGACCTGTTAGCTTAGCATGCTAACAGTTAGCTTAGCACGCTCATAGAGAATGACCTGTTAGCTTAGCACGCTAACAGTTAGCTTAGCATGCTAACAGTTAGCTTAGCATGCTAACAGTTAGCTTAGCATGCTCATAGAGAATGACCTGAACACAGCTAGCTGCTAGTTAGCTGTTAGCTGCTAACAGTTAGCATGAGACCATCAACACACAGCAGGTTGTGTTTGTAGTAAAAGTACTAATACATGTCTCTGACTGTCTGTCTCTCTGTGTCTCTGTCTGTGTCTCTGTCTGTGTCTCTGACTGTCTGTGTCTCTGTCTGTGTCTCTGTCTGTGTCTCTGACTGTGTCTCTGTCTGTGTCTCTGACTGTCTGTGTCTCTGTCTGTGTCTCTGACTGTCTGTGTCTCTGTCTGTGTCTCTGTGTCTCTGTCTGTGTCTCTGACTGTCTGTGTCTCTGTCTGTGTCTCTGACTGTCTGTGTCTCTGTCTGTGTCTCTGTGTCTCTGTCTGTGTCTCTGACTGTCTGTGTCTCTGTCTGTGTCTCTGACTGTCTGTGTCTCTGTCTGTGTCTCTGTGTCTCTGTCTGTGTCTCTGTCTGTGTCTCTGACTGTGTCTCTGTCTGTGTCTCTGACTGTCTGTGTCTCTGTCTGTGTCTCTGTCTGTGTCTCTGACTGTCTGTCTCTCTGTGTCTCTGTCTGTGTCTCTGTCTGTCTGTCTCTCTGTGTCTCTGTCTGTGTCTCTGTCTGTGTCTCTGTCTGTGTCTCTGACTGTCTGTGTCTCTGTCTGTGTCTCTGTCTGTGTCTCTGTCTGTGTCTCTGACTGTGTCTCTGTCTGTGTCTCTGACTGTCTGTGTCTCTGTCTGTGTCTCTGACTGTCTGTCTCTCTGTGTCTCTGTCTGTGTCTCTGTCTGTCTGTCTCTCTGTGTCTCTACCTGTGTCTCTGTCTGTGTCTCTGTCTGTGTCTCTGACTGTGTCTCTGACTGTGTCTCTGACTGTCTGTGTCTCTGTCTGTGTCTCTACCTGTGTCTCTGTCTGTGTCTCTGTCTGTGTCTCTGACTGTGTCTCTGACTGTCTGTGTCTGTGTGTGTCTCTGACTGTCTGTGTCTCTACCTGTGTCTCTGTCTGTGTCTCTGTCTGTGTCTCTGATTGTCTGTGTCTCTGACTGTGTCTCTGACTGTGTCTCTGTCTGTGTCTCTGACTGTCTCTGACTGTCTCTGTCTGTGTCTCTGTCTGTGTCTCTGTCTGTGTCTCTGTCTGTCTGTGTCTCTGACTGTGTCTCTGTCTGTGTCTGTGTCTGTGTCTCTGACTGTGTCTCTGACTGTGTCTCTGTCTGTGTCTCTGTCTGTCTGTGTCTCTGTCTGTGTCTCTGTCTGTCTGTGTCTCTGACTGTGTCTCTGTCTGTGTCTCTGTCTGTGTCTCTGACTGTGTCTCTGTCTGTGTCTCTGACTGTCTCTGACTGTCTGTGTCTCTGTCTGTGTCTCTGTCTGTGTCTCTGACTGTGTCTCTGACTGTCTGTGTCTCTGTCTGTGTCTCTGTCTGACTGTGTCTCTGTCTGTGTCTCTGACTGTGTCTCTGTCTGTGTCTCTGTCTGTGTCTCTGACTGTGTCTCTGTCTGTGTCTCTGACTGTGTCTCTGTCTGTGTCTCTGTCTGTGTCTCTGACTGTGTCTCTGTCTGTGTCTCTGACTGTGTCTCTGACTGTCTGTGTCTCTGTCTGTGTCTCTGTCTGACTGTGTCTCTGTCTGTGTCTCTGACTGTGTCTCTGACTGTGTCTCTGACTGTGTCTCTGACTGTCTGTGTCTCTGTCTGTGTCTCTGTCTGACTGTGTCTCTGTCTGTGTCTCTGTCTGACTGTGTCTCTGTCTGTGTCTCTGTCTCTGTCTGTGTCTCTGTCTGTGTCTCTGTCTGACTGTGTCTCTGTCTGTGTCTCTGTCTGACTGTGTCTCTGTCTGTGTCTCTGTCTGTGTCTCTGTCTGTGTCTCTGTCTGTGTCTCTGTCTGTGTCTCTGACTGTGTCTCTGACTGTCTGTGTCTCTGTCTGTGTCTCTGATTGTCTGTGTCTCTGACTGTGTCTCTGACTGTGTCTCTGTCTGTGTCTCTGACTGTCTCTGACTGTCTCTGTCTGTGTCTCTGTCTGTGTCTCTGTCTGTGTCTCTGTCTGTGTCTCTGTCTGTCTGTGTCTCTGACTGTGTCTCTGTCTGTGTCTGTGTCTCTGACTGTGTCTCTGTCTGTGTCTCTGTCTGTCTGTGTCTCTGACTGTGTCTCTGTCTGTGTCTCTGACTGACTGTGTCTCTGTCTGTGTCTCTGACTGTGTCTCTGACTGTGTCTCTGACTGACTGTGTCTCTGACTGTGTCTCTGTCTGTGTCTCTGACTGACTGTGTCTCTGTCTGTGTCTCTGACTGTGTCTCTGACTGACTGTGTCTCTGACTGTGTCTCTGACTGTGTCTCTGACTGTGTCTCTGACTGTGTCTCTGACTGTGTCTCTGACTGTGTCTCTGACTGACTGTGTCTCTGTCTGTGTCTCTGACTGTGTCTCTGACTGACTGTGTCTCTGTCTGTGTCTCTGACTGTGTCTCTGTCTGTGTCTCTGTCTGTCTGTGTCTCTGACTGTGTCTCTGTCTGTGTCTCTGACTGACTGTGTCTCTGTCTGTGTCTCTGACTGTGTCTCTGACTGACTGTGTCTCTGACTGTGTCTCTGTCTGTGTCTCTGATTGTGTCTCTGATTGTGTCTCTGTCTCTGTCTCTGACTGTGTCTCTGCCTGTGTCTCTGCCTGTGTCCTCTACAGAGACTTTGTGGAGCAGCACTATGTGACTCTGAAGAGGTCCAACCCAGACTTCCCGATCCTGATCAGAGAGTGTTCTGGAGTCCAGGCCCGGGTCTGGGCCCGCTACGGTGAGTCCACATCACACCCCACTTACATCATACTGAATCACTCACCATGCATTCACAGCATCATTATTAATCATAATTATAATTATAGTAGTAATAATAAAAATAATAATGATGTTCATTTTCTACACAATCATATAGATTATTATATAGATTATTATATAGATTATTATATAGATTATTGTATAGATTATTATATAGATTATTATATAGATTATTATAGATTATTATAGATTATTGTATAGATTATTGTATAGATTATTATATAGATTATTGTATAGATTATTATATAGATTATTATATAGATTATTGTATAGATTATTATATAGATTATTGTATAGATTATTGTATAGATTATTATATAGATTATTATATAGATTATTATAGATTATTGTATAGATTATTGTATAGATTATTATATAGATTATTATATAGATTATTATAGATTATTGTATAGATTATTATATAGATTATTATATAGATTATTATCTGTAAATATCTGCATTTATATCCTGATTATTAATAATAATAATAATAATAATAATAATAATAATAATAATGCTGATGTTTGTGTTCAGATCTGGGTAAGGAACGCAGCGTCTCAGTGGACAACATGTCAGCTGATCAGGTGGCCGGCGCTCTGCAGACTCTGGTCCAGTCCAAACCTTGACCCCCCCGTTCCCCCCGTCCCTGCTGAAGTGGTTCAGTCCAAACTGGCTTCATTCATTCAGTTTGTATGTAAATGTGTTGATATGAATAAACCTCAATATGATTAATGTCTCTCTGTTTCCTGCTGGTTTCTTCTTCTTGTTCTTCTTCTTCTTCTTATTATTATTATTATTATTATAATATTTAGTTGACTTTGTTTTCTCTGGATCATTCAGAGGTTTCACTGGTTTTAAGGTGTTTTACTGGGAGATCAGGTAGGAACCAAATGAACAAACACTTTGTTTACTGCAGTTTATTTTTCTGTACGTGAAGCATGATTTTTTACTTTATAATAAAACATCACGTTTACTCTGCTGACCTCCCAGATCAACCCAGGTCTGTTTCCTCTTCCTGGATCAGATGTTCCCTGTGTTCTATCTGATGTTCCCTGTGTTCTATCTGATGTTCCCTGTGTTCTATCTGATGTTCCCTGTGTTCTATCTGATGTTTCCTGTGTTCTATCTGATGTTCCCTGTGTTCTCTCTGATGTTTCCTGTGTTCTATCTGATGTTCCCTGTGTTCTATCTGATGTTCCCTGTGTTCTATCTGATGTTCCCTGTGTTCTATCTGATGTTCCCTGTGTTCTATCTGATGTTCCCTGTGTTCTATCTGATGTTCCCTGTGTTCTATCGGATGTTCCCTGTGTTCTATCTGGATGTTCCCTGTGTTCTATCTGATGTTCCCTGTGTTCTATCTGATGTTCCCTGTGTTCTATCTGATGTTCCCTGTGTTCTATCTGATGTTCCCTGTGTTCTATCTGATGTTCCCTGTGTTCTATCTGATGTTCCCTGTGTTCTATCGGATGTTCCCTGTGTTCTATCGGATGTTCCCTGTGTTCTATCTGGATGTTCCCTGTGTTCTCTCTGATGTTCCCTGTGTTCTCTCTGATGTTCCCTGTGTTCTATCTGATGTTCCCTGTGTTCTATCTGATGTTCCCTGTGTTCTATCGGATGTTCCCTGTGTTCTATCTGGATGTTCCCTGTGTTCTATCTGGATGTTCCCTGTGTTCTATCTGATGTTCCCTGTGTTCTATCTGATGTTCCCTGTGTTCTATCGGATGTTCCCTGTGTTCTATCTGGATGTTCCCTGTGTTCTATCTGATGTTCCCTGTGTTCTATCTGATGTTCCCTGTGTTCTATCTGATGTTCCCTGTGTTCTATCTGATGTTCCCTGTGTTCTATCTGATGTTCCCTGTGTTCTATCTGATGTTCCCTGTGTTCTATCGGATGTTCCCTGTGTTCTATCGGATGTTCCCTGTGTTCTATCGGATGTTCCCTGTGTTCTATCGGATGTTCCCTGTGTTATATCTGGATGTTCCCTGTGTTCTATCTGGATGTTCCCTGTGTTCTCTCTGATGTTCCCTGTGTTCTCTCTGATGTTCCCTGTGTTCTATCTGATGTTCCCTGTGTTCTATCTGATGTTCCCTGTGTTCTATCGGATGTTCCCTGTGTTCTATCTGGATGTTCCCTGTGTTCTCTCTGGATGTTCCCTGTGTTCTCTCTGGATGTTCCCTGTGTTCTATCGGATGTTCCCTGTGTTCTATCTGATGTTCCCTGTGTTCTATCGGATGTTCCCTGTGTTCTATCTGGATGTTCCCTGTGTTCTATCTGGATGTTCCCTGTGTTCTCTCTGATGTTCCCTGTGTTCTATCTGATGTTCCCTGTGTTCTATCTGATGTTCCCTGTGTTCTATCGGATGTTCCCTGTGTTCTATCTGGATGTTCCCTGTGTTCTATCTGGATGTTCCCTGTGTTCTCTCTGGATGTTCCCTGTGTTCTCTCTGGATGTTCCCTGTGTTCTATCGGATGTTCCCTGTGTTCTATCTGATGTTCCCTGTGTTCTATCTGGATGTTCCCTGTGTTCTATCTGATGTTCCCTGTGTTCTATCGGATGTTCCCTGTGTTCTATCTGGATGTTCCCTGCGTTCTATCTGGATGTTCCCTGTGTTCTATCTGGATGTTCCCTGTGTTCTATCTGATGTTCCCTGTGTTCTATCTGGATGTTCCCTGTGTTCTATCTGATGTTCCCTGTGTTCTATCTGGATGTTCCCTGTGTTCTCTCTGGATGTTCCCTGTGTTCTATCTGATGTTCCCTGTGTTCTATCTGGATGTTCCCTGTGTTCTATCTGATGTTTCCTGTGTTCTATCTGGATGTTCCCTGTGTTCTCTCTGGATGTTCCCTGTGTTCTATCGGATGTTCCCTGTGTTCTATCTGATGTTCCCTGTGTTCTATCTGATGTTTCCTGTGTTCTATCTGATGTTCCCTGTGTTCTATCTGATGTTCCCTGTGTTCTATCTGATGTTCCCTGTGTTCTATCTGATGTTTCCTGTGTTCTATCTGATGTTTCCTGTGTTCTATCTGATGTTCCCTGTGTTCTATCTGGATGTTCCCTGTGTTCTATCTGATGTTTCCTGTGTTCTATCTGGATGTTCCCTGTGTTCTCTCTGGATGTTCCCTGTGTTCTATCTGATGTTCCCTGTGTTCTATCTGATGTTCCCTGTGTTCTATCTGATGTTCCCTGTGTTCTATCGGATGTTCCCTGTGTTCTATCGGATGTTCCCTGTGTTCTATCGGATGTTCCCTGTGTTCTATCGGATGTTCCCTGTGTTCTATCTGGATGTTCCCTGTGTTCTATCTGGATGTTCCCTGTGTTCTATCTGGATGTTCCCTGTGTTCTATCTGGATGTTCCCTGTGTTCTATCTGGATGTTCCCTGTGTTCTATCTGGATGTTCCCTGTGTTCTATCTGGATGTTCCCTGTGTTCTATCTGGATGTTCCCTGTGTTCTATCTGGATGTTCCCTGTGTTCTATCTGGATGTTCCCTGTGTTCTATCTGGATGTTCCCTGTGTTCTATCTGGATGTTCCCTGTGTTCTATCTGGATGTTCCCTGTGTTCTATCTGGATGTTCCCTGTGTTCTATCTGGATGTTCCCTGTGTTCTATCTGGATGTTCCCTGTGTTCTATCTGGATGTTCCCTGTGTTCTATCTGGATGTTCCCTGTGTTCTATCTGGATGTTCCCTGTGTTCTATCTGGATGTTCCCTGTGTTCTATCTGGATGTTCCCTGTGTTCTATCTGGATGTTCCCTGTGTTCTATCTGGATGTTCCCTGTGTTCTATCTGGATGTTCCCTGTGTTCTATCTGGATGTTCCCTGTGTTCTATCTGGATGTTCCCTGTGTTCTATCTGGATGTTCCCTGTGTTCTATCTGGATGTTCCCTGTGTTCTATCTGGATGTTCCCTGTGTTCTATCTGGATGTTCCCTGTGTTCTATCTGGATGTTCCCTGTGTTCTATCTGGATGTTCCCTGTGTTCTATCTGGATGTTCCCTGTGTTCTATCTGGATGTTCCCTGTGTTCTATCTGGATGTTCCCTGTGTTCTATCTGGATGTTCCCTGTGTTCTATCTGGATGTTCCCTGTGTTCTATCTGGATGTTCCCTGTGTTCTATCTGGATGTTCCCTGTGTTCTATCTGGATGTTCCCTGTGTTCTATCTGGATGTTCCCTGTGTTCTATCTGGATGTTCCCTGTGTTCTATCTGGATGTTCCCTGTGTTCTATCTGGATGTTCCCTGTGTTCTATCTGGATGTTCCCTGTGTTCTATCTGGATGTTCCCTGTGTTCTATCTGGATGTTCCCTGTGTTCTATCTGGATGTTCCCTGTGTTCTATCTGGATGTTCCCTGTGTTCTATCTGGATGTTCCCTGTGTTCTATCTGGATGTTCCCTGTGTTCTATCTGGATGTTCCCTGTGTTCTATCTGGATGTTCCCTGTGTTCTATCTGGATGTTCCCTGTGTTCTATCTGGATGTTCCCTGTGTTCTATCTGGATGTTCCCTGTGTTCTATCTGGATGTTCCCTGTGTTCTATCTGGATGTTCCCTGTGTTCTATCTGGATGTTCCCTGTGTTCTATCTGGATGTTCCCTGTGTTCTATCTGGATGTTCCCTGTGTTCTATCTGGATGTTCCCTGTGTTCTATCTGGATGTTCCCTGTGTTCTATCTGGATGTTCCCTGTGTTCTATCTGGATGTTCCCTGTGTTCTATCTGGATGTTCCCTGTGTTCTATCTGGATGTTCCCTGTGTTCTATCTGGATGTTCCCTGTGTTCTATCTGGATGTTCCCTGTGTTCTATCTGGATGTTCCCTGTGTTCTATCTGGATGTTCCCTGTGTTCTATCTGGATGTTCCCTGTGTTCTATCTGGATGTTCCCTGTGTTCTATCTGGATGTTCCCTGTGTTCTATCTGGATGTTCCCTGTGTTCTATCTGGATGTTCCCTGTGTTCTATCTGGATGTTCCCTGTGTTCTAGTTCACACACTTCCTCTGTGAATAATGACCTAATATAATAAGAGTGGATGGATGAAGTGGAATAAAAGAGAAACTGAAGTGTGATGCAGCAGAGACACCAGCTGGTCCTGGAGACCCTTCAGCAGCAGGAGCAGCAGTGACTCTGCAGACCTGAGGGGGGCGCCAGAGTCAACGCTAATGTAGACCTCATGATGTAGATCTACTGTTTATTATCTCTGTTTATTAATAACAAGACAGTCTTAATGCAGATATTTACCTTTGTGTAAATTCAACTTTCATTTATGTATGTTTAATCTTTGAGGAAATTATTTAATAAGACTTTCATTTAAAAATGCAACATTGATTCAAATGTATAAAACATAAACTGATATTTTTTAGTTTTGTGTCTGTGAGATTCTGAGATGATACTTGAACATGTCAACGGACTTATAGTTCAATATTTCCAGTCCAGTTCTGAGGTCTCTACACCGGCTCCCTGTCTCTCAGAGAACTGAGTTCAAAATACTGCTGCTGGTTTACAAAGCACTAAATGGTTTGGGGCCAAAATATATTTCTGATCTTCTGCTATGTTCTGAACCATCCAGACCTCTCAGGTCATCTGGATCAGGTCTGCTTGGTGTCCCCAGAGTCAGGACTAAACATGCAGAAGCAGCGTTCAGTTTTTATGCACCAAATATCTGGAACAAGCTCCCAGAAACCTGCAGGACCGCTCCACCAGAACCCTGCAGGACCAGGTCCACCAGAACCCTGCAGGACCGCTCCACCAGAACCCTGCAGGACCAGCTCCACCAGAACCCTGCAGGACCAGGTCCACCAGAACCCTGCAGGACCGCTCCACCAGAACCCTGCAGGACCAGCTCCACCAGAACCCTGCAGGACCAGGTCCACCAGAAACCTGCAGGACCTCCAACTCTGAGTTCTTTTAAAACAAAGCTTAAAACTTTCCTGTTTGCTGCCCTTTATTTAACCAGATAATGATCTGATACTGCACTAGAGCTTTTACTCGTGTGTGTTCTACTCTATTTTCAGCTTCTATCCTAACTTTTATTTTTAGCTTGTGTTTATTTTCTAATCTTTAATGTTTCAATGTTTTTATGACTGTTTTAATTATGTATTAATGTTCTTTTGCACTTTGTCGCAAAGTTCTTGAATGTTTAAGTAAAGCACTTTGAATTGTTGTTGAAATGTGCTCTACAAATAAAGCTGCTTTGCCTTGTCTAATAATATGAATGTATTAGTAATAATATGAATGTATTAGTAATAATAGTAATAATAGTAATAATATGAATGTATTAGTAATAATATGAATGTATTAGTAATAATAGTAATAATATGAATGTATTAGTAATAATATGAATGTATTAGTAATAATAGTAATAATAGTAATGTAATAGTAATAATATGAATGTATTAGTAATAATAGTAATAATAGTAATGTATTAGTAATAATAGTAATGTATTAGTAATAATAGTAATAATATGAATGTATGATATGTGTTTTAGTGATTAATGAGCAGTGACTCTGCTGCAGGAGGCTCTTATAAGAGAACCGGACGTGACGTAGCATAACAACACAGTGAAGTTCCGGTGTAGAAGCTAACTGACTAGCAGCAGCAGCTAGCAGCAGATAACACCAGTAAACACCGTGAGGTTCGGCTCGGCTCGGCTCGGTTCTTCTTCTCTGACGGGAACCAGTCAGTCCTCTTCAGCAGCAGAGCAGCGACACCCCGCCGGAGAGATGCCTGAAAGTGAGTCCGAGCTCGGGGTTCGGGTTAGCTAGTTAGCTTAGCATGCTAACAGGTTAGCCTGGGTTAGCATGATGTTAGCATGCTGTTAGCATGCTGGAGAGAGCTCTAGTTGAGTTTAATGAACCATTCTGCAGATTAAAGTCTGACTCAACATCATTATTAATACAGAGGTGTGTTTATATTAACTCTATTACTGCTGAGTCTGTACACTCCGTTAGCTTAGCTTAGCTTAGCTTAGCTTAGCTTAGCTCTAAACATCACAACAAACTGTCCACTCTGGAATAAAACACTTTAATGTTCATACTGAGTTTAATGTTACACCTTTATAACCTTAAAACAGACACACAGCTGCTGCACTGTACTACACATATATATACTACAGTTTATATACTATACATGTAGTATATACTGTATATATACAGTTTAAATAGAGTATATACTACATATACACAGTTTATATACTATATATGTAGTATATATACTGTAGTATATACTACAGTATATATACAGTAGTATATACTACATATATACAGTATATACAGTATATATACTGCATATATAGAGTATATACTACATATACAGTTTATATACTATATATGTAGTTTATACACAGTATATACTGTATATATACAGTATATACTACATATATAGTATATAAACTGTATATATGCAGCATATATACAGTAGTATATACTACATATATACAGTGTATACAGTATATATGTAGTATATACTACTGTATATATACTGCATATACTACATATATAGTATATAAACTGTATATGTAGTATATACTCTATATAAACTGTATATATACTGTAGTATATACTGTACATATATATACAGTGTATAGACAGTATATAGACTGTATATATATGTAGTATATACTACATATATATATACTGTATATACACCTATACATCCTCTCAGAGCTGAAACAGTCAACTGATCAATCAGTTCCTAATCGATCAGTTGACTTTGATTATAGATCCGTGGTTCTCTGCACAGACGTCTGATGATCTGATAGACCATGATGCATTGCTGCAGATTAAACTAGTCATCAGGATATGAAGGAGTTAAAATACAGCAGTGACATTAACCCAGGAACATCAAATAGAAAACACTGTTTACTGACACAGCAGGACTCTTACTGCTGAGAATACTTTAGGTACATCAGTCAGGTTTTGAATGCAGGTACTTGTAGTGGAGTATTTTCACTGTGTACTGTGTGTATTAATACTTTTACTGCGGTAAAAGATCTGAGTACTTCTTGTTGTTCTCAATTAAATATCTTTCAGTGTGTTTCCTTCTTCATAAAACATTTGTAAAGATGATTTTTGAAGAGTATTTTGAGTCCATCATGTTTACCAGCTGATATATATATATATATATACACTCCTGTCCTGTATGAGTCAGTGAGCTGCAGCGCCCCCTGCTGGCTGTCACTAACATGTGTTCTCTGGTTTCAGCTGAGAGTTACTCCAACCCTCTGGCTCCTGAGGGCCACGAGCTGGACGACCACCGAGCTGCTGCTCAGTGAGT
>NC_133810.1:619563-762063 GCF_043250625.1 Sebastes fasciatus
TGTTTAGTCTTTGTCCTCTACTGGTTCATAACTGGTTTTCCTGTTTTTGAGGAGTTTGACAGACGGACTGAAACGGGTGACGTTCATGTTCTGATGCTTTTCAAGGTTTTCCTGATTTTTATTGATATCGACAGTAATTTTTAGAAAGTGGAACAAATTTCAACTTCAGATTCGGACGTTTGTTTGTTTATCAACATCAGCTGATTATTAAGAGGCGTGTTTGTTCTAATTAATAAGTGTGTGTGTGTGTGTGCGGGTGTGATGTAATTAGTGTGTGTTGATCTCCTTAAGGAGCTGCTGTTGTTTCAGGAGTCGTTGAGCTCGTTAAGACGCAGCTCCTCGTTAAGAGATCAAACTCTTTGTGTTTGTTGTTGTTGACGATAGAAACGTCTTTAACGGACGACCGGACGTATTAATCCTCCAGATTAGCATCAACAGCGCTAACGAGTGTTTGTTAATTACCTGCAGCGTGTTGACGGACAGTCGGACGGATGAATATGGAGACGATGTTTCTGAAGACGTTAACGAGCGGCTAACGAGGCCTCGGAGCTCCGCCCACCGGCGGCTCCAACAGGAAGTTGATTTTTCAACATCAAAGACGAAGTTTGACTGTTTTTGTCTTTAATTTGATGATGTTGATATTTACACACTGAATATTTCATATTTAACGTTCAGCACGAAGCTGCAGCGAACTTTATTTAAAACAGCAGTCGTCCTCTTTAACCCTTTAAACATCACAGTCGTGAAGGTAGTACACACAGTACCTCACTAGTACTACCTCCAGATGTGCAGTAGTACTACCTCCAGATGTGCAGTAGTACTACCTCCAGATGTGCAGTAGTACTTCCTGTGATGATGTCAGAAACTCTTCTGTTTTCTTTTGTTCTCTGATGAAACGCTCTCGTCCTCTCTGATTGGTCGACGTCCTCGTCGTCCCGCTCCGGTGGTCACATTCATCACAGTGACAGGCTCAGCCGACCAATCAGATCACACACACACACACACACACACACACACACACACACAGATAGATAGGTGCGTGTGTGTGTAAGGCGATGAAGCCAAAAGGTGACCCGACGTTCTCATTTACTTAACTGGGTCGCCGTGGCAACAAGGTGTGTGTGTGTGAGAGTGAAAACTGGGCTAAAACACAGCGGGTTAATGTCACGACACAATTCACACCTCCATCAATCTCCCGTAACACACACACACACACACACTCTTCTGTGTGTTAGTTAAATCTGACCTTTCTACATAGTGATGGATTTAGTTCCAGGTTTTACTGTGTGTGCGTGTTCGTGTTCGTGTGTGTGTGTGTTTGGACCATTCAAAGAGCAGAACTGACTAAAGAACAAAGAAAAAATCTTTCTTTGATGTTGTTTTTTTACAGTGTATTCTACTTGTTTTGTTAAAAAAAAAAGTGTATATATATATATATATAAATAAATAAAAACAAAAAGAAGTCAAGAAAAGTTTCAGGTTTAAATCTGGTTTTATTTTCTGTAAACATGAAACAGAAAAGGTTTAAATGAGCTCCGATTGTTCTGATTTCATCCTGAACCCCGACCCCTAAACACCCACTCAGACACGTTCAGTATTTACAGTTAAAAACTAATAATGATAATAATAATAACTTTACAGTTTATTGAGCTGTAAAATAAAAACAGAACAAACATCATCTAATCAGCTGTAACTGCTGCCTCGTTAAGGACCGGAGCTCGTTAAGCATGTCGCTGCCCTTCTGACAACGCCCAGTCTGTGACGTCACACTGCACTATGTTACGTGGTGACATCACTTCCTGTGATCAGAGTATTTTAACCTCCAGACAGGCTGCGATTCTGTACTCGTTAAACCTCAGAGCTCGTTAAGGCTGTCGCTGCCCTTCTGACCACGCCCAACCTGGGATGTCACTCCTGAGGTCTGGGACTCGTTAAGCTCGTTATGGGTCAGAGCTCGTTATGGGTCAGAGCTCGTTAAGGGTCAGAGCTCATTACGGGTTAGAGCTCGTTAAGAGTCAGAGCTCGTTAAGTTCCGTTACTTGTTACATCGAGAATCTCGACAAATGAACAGTAACAGTTCTTCTACTACATCAAGTACTACTGAAGGTAGTACCAGTACTACGACTTGTATCACTTCTAACTACTAAACATGAAATACAGAAACATTAAATACACGTTCAGGTGTGACTCCGCCCCCTACAGGTGGGAACTGTCAGCAGGTCCAGCAGGGGGCGGGGCTAACAGGAGTCCTGTCCAGCTGCAGGTGTTTCACCTGATGACATCACAGGTGGTCACATGACGGTGACATTTAAACTCCTCCCCCTTTCAAAGTGTCCCGTCCTGTTGACACGGCGCTCCCTTCTAATGATGATAATAATAATAATAATTAGAAACAGGAAGCAGAGAGAGGTGGCTGATGGGATTTTGAGTATTTAGTTCCTCTTTTTTTATTCGTCCATCGTCGGCTTTTCTTTTTCAGGAGGTCCGACTCTTCTTCTTTACTCGCTGTGCTCATCATCCCTTCATCAGTTCATCCATTCATCAGGTCATCCCTTCATCAGGTCATCTCTTCATCCCTTCATCAGTTCATCTCTTCATCGGTTCATCTCTTCATCCCTTCATCAGTTCATCCCTTCATCGGTTCATCAGTTCATTCCTTCATTAGTTCATCCCTTCATCAGTTCATCCCTTCATCGGTTCATCAGTTCATTCCTTCATTAGTTCATCCCTTCATCAGTTCATCCCTTCATCAATTCATCCCTTCATCAGTTCATCTCTTCATCGGTTCATCCCTTCATCGGTTCATCCCTTCATCAGTTCATCCGTTCATCAGGTCATCCCTTCATCAGTTCATCCCTTTCATCCTTCATCAGTTCATCTCTTCATCGGTTCATCTCTTCATCCCTTCATCGGTTCATCAGTTCATTCCTTCATTAGTTCATCCCTTCATCAGTTCATCTGTTCATCAGTTCATCCCTTCATTAGTTCATCCCTTCATCAATTCATCCCTTCATCGGTTCAGTAGTTCATCAGTTCATCTCTTCATCGGTTCATCCTTTCATTGGTTCATCCCTTCATCGGTTCATCCCTTCATCAGTTCAGTAGTTCATCCCTTCATCGGTTCATCCCTTCATCAGTTCATCCCTTCATCGGTTCAGTAGTTCATCCCTTCATTAGGTCATCCATTCATTAGTTCATCCCTTCATCGGTTCATCCCTTCATCAGTTCATCTCTTCATCGGTTCATCCCTTCATCAGTTCATCCCTTCATCAGTTCATCAGTTCATCCCTTCATCAGGTCAGAAGAGGAGTGGTGGTTTGCTGAACGGTCGGTTCTCTGCAGTAAAACACAGTAAAGTTTCATTCATCCATTCATCATCTGTAACTCCGTCCAGAAAAACTACAAAATCCAGAATTCACATTAGATTATTATTTACAGTGTAAAGTTATTATTTACAGTGTTACATTATTATTTACAGTGTTAAGTTATTATTTACAGTGTAAAGTTATTATTTACAGTGTTATATTATTATTTACAGTGTAAAGTTATTATTTACAGTGTTACGTTATTATTTACAGTGTTACGTTATTATTTACAGTGTTAAGTTATTATTTAGTGTTACGTTATTATTTACAGTGTTAAGTTATTATTTACAGTGTAAAGTTATTATTTACAGTGTTACATTATTATTTATAGTGTTAAGTTATTATTTGCAGTGTTATATTATTATTTACAGTGTTAAGTTATTATTTACAGTGTTATATTATTATTTACAGTGTAAAGTTATTATTTACAGTGTTAAGTTATTATTTACAGTGTTATATTATTATTTACGTTATTATTTACAGTGTAGAGGCTGTGGTTACAACAACAGCTGTTTGGTAGTTATTAGTTATATATTTATTTCATCAGTAGATTGTCTTCATAGAGACGATAAATCATCTGTAGATTTATAATATCGACAGTTTAACGATATAAAACAACGTCTCTGTGATGAATGAATGTTATCACGTCTCTGTGTTCGGCTGGCTGGGCTGGGATTGTCTTTCTGCATTCAATTTCACAGTGGACACACACACACACACACACACACACACACACACACTAAAGTGAATCTTCAGATGTTTTCATCAGATTATTTCATTATTTTTTCATTTCACTGATTTGTTTAGTTCATTGATATTAAACAAATCATCACTTCATAAATGAAAAACTGATAATCAATTATCTAAATAATTGATTGATTTCTTTCAGCTGCAGCTGTTATTTATTATTATTATTATTATTATTATTATTATTATTATTATTTTTCTATATTTTTACTGTTTAGACTCAAACCAACACAATGATGTATGTATATATACCGTATATATATATATATACGGTATATATACATACAGTAATAATATATATATAAGATGTTACCTTGAACTGCAGAGTTTTCCTGCTGTTTGTTCTCCAGTTCGCTGTCAGGGATCACTACATCTGAAACAGAAACACCTTTTTAGCACAGTGTTAATGTACGTTATCACCGTGTTAATGTACGTTATCACCGTGTTAATGTACGTTATCACCGTTAACGTACGTTATCACCGTGTTAATGTACGTTAACACCGTGTTAATGTACGTTAACACCGTGTTAATGTACGTTATCACCGTGTTAATGTACGTTAACACCGTGTTAACGTACGTTAACACCGTGTTAATGTACGTTAACACCGTGTTCATGTACGTTATCACCGTGTTAATGTACGTTAACACCGTGTTAATGTACGTTATCACCGTTAACGTACGTTATCACCGTGTTAATGTACGTTATCACCGTGTTAATGTACGTTATCACCGTGTTCATGTACGTTATCACCGTGTTAATGTACGTTAACACCGTGTTATTGTACGTTATCACCGTGTTCATGTACGTTAACACCGTGTTCATGTACGTTATCACCGTGTTAATGTACGTTAACACCGTGTTATTGTACGTTATCACCGTGTTAATGTACGCTAACACCGTGTTATTGTACGTTAGCTCCATGCTACTGTTCTCCTGTATACTCCACCTGTCAGCGCTCTCTCCACCTGCTCTCTCCTCCTCGACTCAAAGTCCAACGCCTCCTGCAGCTTCCTCTTCGACTTCTTCTCCTTCTTCAGCCTCCTCTGGATCGACACTGACAACGACAGACCACAATAACAACATCCATAATAATAACAACACAACAGACCTGTCTCACCTCTGGTCTAGAGACCTGTCTCACCTCTGGTCTGTAGTGACCTGTCTCACCTCTGGTCTAGAGACCTGTCTCACCTCTGGTCTGTAGTGACCTGTCTCACCTCTGGTCTAGAGACCTGTCTCACCTCTGGTCTGTAGTGACCTGTCTCACCTCTGGTCTAATGACCTGTCTCACCTCTGGTCTGTAGTGACCTGTCTCACCTCTGGTCTGTAGTGACCTGTCTCACCTCTGGTCTAGAGACCTGTCTCACCTCTGGTCTGTAGTGACCTGTCTCACCTCTGGTCTAATGACCTGTCTCACCTCTGGTCTGTAGTGACCTGTCTCATCTCCGGTCTAGAGACCTGTCTCACCTCTGGTCTGTAGCTCAGAGCTCAGCTGTCTCTGGAGTGTCTGTCTCGCGTCTCTCTCTCTCTCCAGCTCCAGTTTTAACTCTTTCCTCTCCAGCTGGTTGTGTTTGTCCTGAGAACGAGAACTCTCCACGGCCACCTTCAGGAGACCCTGATGACACACAGACGGACGATTCACAGTGAGACGTCCTGATAGGACACATTACATCATCGTCTCCATGATACTGTCTGTACGTTATCGTCTCCATGATACTGTCTGTACGTTATCGTCTGTACGTTATCGTCTCCATGATACTGTCTGTACGTTATTGTCTCCACGATGCT
This sequence comes from Sebastes fasciatus, assembly GCF_043250625.1. Taxonomy (NCBI): domain Eukaryota; kingdom Metazoa; phylum Chordata; class Actinopteri; order Perciformes; family Sebastidae; genus Sebastes; species Sebastes fasciatus. Next base: position 625,466 of record NC_133810.1, read on the forward strand.
GTCCGTACGTTATCGTCTGTACGTTACCGTCTGTACGTTATTTTTTCCACGATACTGTCGTACGTTATCGTCTGTACGTTATCGTCTCCATGAAACTGTCTGTACGTTATTATCTCCTCGATTCTGTCCGTACGTTATCATCTGTACGTTATCGTCTCCATGATACTGTCTGTATGTTATCGTCAGTACGTTATCGTCTCCATGATACTGTCTGTACATTATCGTGAGTACGTTATCGTCTCCATGATACTGTCTGTACGTTATCGTCAGTACGTTATCGTCTCCATGATACTGTCTGTACGTTATCGTCTCCATGATACTGTCTGTACGTTATCGTCTGTACGTTATCATCTCCATGATACTGTCTGTACGTTATCGTCAGTACGTTATCGTCTCCATGATACTGTCTGTACGTTATCGTCCCCATGATACTGTCTGTACGTTATCGTCTGTACGTTATCATCTCCATGATACTGTCTGTACGTTATCGTCTCCATGATACTGTCTGTACGTTATCGTCCCCATGATACTGTCTGTACGTTATCGTCTGTACGTTATCATCTCCATGATACTGTCTGTACGTTATCGTCTGTACGTTATCATCTCCATGATACTGTCTGTACGTTATCGTCAGTACGTTATCGTCTCCATGATACTGTCTGTACGTTATCGTCAGTACGTTATCGTCTCCATGATACTGTCTGTACGTTATCGTCTCCATGATACTGTCTGTACGTTATCGTCAGTACGTTATCGTCTCCATGATACTGTCTGTACGTTATCGTCTCCATGATACTGTCTGTACGTTATCGTCCCCATGATACTGTCTGTACGTTATCGTCTGTACGTTATCATCTCCATGATACTGTCTGTACGTTATCGTCTGTACGTTATCATCTCCATGATACTGTCTGTACGTTATCGTCTCCATGATACTGTCTGTACGTTATCGTCCCCATGATACTGTCTGTACGTTATCGTCTGTACGTTATCATCTCCATGATACTGTCTGTACGTTATCGTCTGTACGTTATCATCTCCATGATACTGTCTGTACGTTATCGTCAGTACGTTATCGTCTCCATGATACTGTCTGTACGTTATCGTCAGTACGTTATCGTCTCCATGATACTGTCTGTACGCTATCATCTGTACGTTATCGTCTCCATGATACTGTCTGTACGTTATTGTCTCCACGATGCTGTCCGTACGTTATCGTCTGTACGTTACCGTCTGTACGTTATTTTTTCCACGATACTGTCGTACGTTATCGTCTGTACGTTATCGTCTCCATGAAACTGTCTGTACGTTATTATCTCCTCGATTCTGTCCGTACGTTATCATCTGTACGTTATCGTCTCCATGATACTGTCTGTATGTTATCGTCAGTACGTTATCGTCTCCATGATACTGTCTGTACATTATCGTGAGTAAGTTATCGTCTCCATGATACTGTCTGTACGTTATCGTCAGTACGTTATCGTCTCCATGATACTGTCTGTACGTTATCGTCTCCATGATACTGTCTGTACGTTATCGTCTGTACGTTATCATCTCCATGATACTGTCTGTACGTTATCGTCAGTACGTTATCGTCTCCATGATACTGTCTGTACGTTATCGTCCCCATGATACTGTCTGTACGTTATCGTCTGTACGTTATCATCTCCATGATACTGTCTGTACGTTATCGTCTCCATGATACTGTCTGTACGTTATCGTCCCCATGATACTGTCTGTACGTTATCGTCTGACGTTATCATCTCCATGATACTGTCTGTACGTTATCGTCTCCATGATACTGTCTGTACGTTATCGTCTGTACGTTATCATCTCCATGATACTGTCTGTACGTTATCGTCAGTACGTTATCGTCTCCATGATACTGTCTGTACGTTATCGTCAGTACGTTATCGTCTCCATGATACTGTCTGTACGCTATCATCTGTACGTTATCGTCTCCATGATACTGTCTGTACGTTATCATCTGTACGTTATCATCTCCATGATACTGTCTGTACGTTATCGTCTCCATGATACTGTTTGTAAGTTACCGTTTCTACGTTATCTTCTCTATGTTTTTGTCTCTACGTTATTTCAGGTAACTCTCTGTCACCTGTATGTTGGTCAGCAGCGTCTCCATGGATGACAGACCCTCAGCCAACAGGAACGGAGCAAAGGTGGGGTTTGCGTGGTTGATTGACAGCGGCTGAGAGGTGAGCGGCAGCCTCTCATAGGTCGGTTTGACGAGGGGGAGGGGCAACAGGCTGTCGTCTGCAGGTAGGAAGGTCAAAGAAACAACTCAAGAAACAAACAACCTGTTGAACATTTAAAGAGGTTTTATAAAAGGTGGAGGAAAGATTCCTGTTTGTAAAATTCATGAGCACTTTGTCTCTGGGTGTGTGTGTGTGTGTGTGAGGACCGGTGCGGTGTTTTAGACCTCAGTACTGAGGACATTGGGAATACATTACCCCAGCTAGGACCCTCACAAGTACACAAGTACAGGGATGTAACACACACAGGATCTGTACCAAACACGTTAAGCGTTAAAGGTGCTCGTCTTATATATATTTTATAGAATAGTTATGGCTCACCAGCACAAATAACTGCTGGTTTGAATGTTTATGATGAAGTGGATCTATAGAAACTAGGATCTTCTTCAGCCATTGTAATAAAAACAAGACAACAATAGTTGCAAGCCAGCGTTAGCTAACGTGTTCAGAGAATTATTCTGCCTCCACTAAACGCTCCGCCCGCTAAACATGTCACCATGGTTACTGACACGTCACCATGGTTACTGACAGAGAAGGAGGTCACTTCCTGTCCTCAAACACTCTTACCTTTTTCTCTCGACACCTTTTTAAAGTTGTTTTCTCGCTCTGCGATCTCTCCGTCTGTGGAGTTCATCACAACACAAACATTACGTTATTATAATCCCGTGTTTGTGTTCAGCTGGACTCACGTTGGTATATTTATAGTATATTTATTATATTAACGTCATTAAAGGGACTGTTAGTAAGAATCCTAAATGTCTTGTTAACAGCTTCACCTGTGTCCGTTAAGTCAACTAAAGTCAGCGTCCTGTTACTGGCGCTTGTGCTCGCTCTACATAGACATGAAGGAGCATCGCTCAACACAGTGAGGAGACACACGTCAGCTAAAAGCACAATATCACTCTATATTTCAGCTGCTTGGCAGTAATGTTACTACGGTCTCCTCCGCGTCCTCCGACCGCGGCCAACACTGTTTAACAGCTTCACTAGATACAACCAAGAGGTTTTGGTGCTTCACTGGAGTTTGTGTTGGAGTCTGAGTCTGAACAGCGGAGACACACGAGAGACCATGAGACACACGAGAGACCAGGAGACACACGAGAGACCAGGAGACACACGAGAGACCAGGAGACACACGAGAGACCATGAGACACACGAGAGACCATGAGACACACGAGAGACCATGAGACACACGAGAGACCACGAGACACACGAGAGACCAGGAGACACACGAGAGACCAGGAGACACACGAGAGACCACGAGACACACGAGAGACCATGAGACACACGAGAGACCAGGAGACACACGAGAGACCAGGAGACACACGAGAGACCAGGAGACACACGAGAGACCATGAGACACACGAGAGACCATGAGACACACGAGAGACCATGAGACACACGAGAGACCACGAGACACACGAGAGACCAGGAGACACACGAGAGACCAGGAGACACACGAGAGACCACGAGACACACGAGAGACCAGGAGACACACGAGAGACCACGAGACACACGAGAGACCAGGAGACACACGAGAGACCACGAGACACACGAGAGACCACGAGACACACGAGAGACCACGAGACACACGAGAGACCACGAGACACACGAGAGACCACGAGACACACGAGAGACCAGGAGACACACGAGAGACCACGAGACACACGAGAGACCACGAGACACACGAGAGACCACGAGACACACGAGAGACCAGGAGACACACGAGAGACCAGGAGACACACGAGAGACCAGGAGACACACGAGAGACCATGAGACACACGAGAGACCATGAGACACACGAGAGACCAGGAGACACACGAGAGACCATGAGACACACGAGAGACCATGAGACACACGAGAGACCATGAGACACACGAGAGACCAGGAGACACACGAGAGACCATGAGACACACGAGACCATGAGACACACGAGAGACCATGAGACACACGAGAGACCATGAGACACACGAGAGACCAGGAGACACACGAGAGACCATGAGACACACGAGAGACCATGAGACCATGAGACACACGAGAGACCATGAGACACACGAGAGACCAGGAGACACACGAGAGACCATGAGACACACGAGAGACCATGAGACACACGAGAGACCATGAGACACACGAGAGACCAGGAGACACACGAGAGACCATGAGACACACGAGAGACCAGGAGACACACGAGAGACCATGAGACACACGAGAGACCATGAGACCATGAGACACACGAGAGACCATGAGACACACGAGAGACCAGGAGACACACGAGAGACCATGAGACACACGAGAGACCATGAGACACACGAGAGACCATGAGAGACCATGAGACACACGAGAGACCATGAGACACACGAGAGACCATGAGACACACGAGAGACCATGAGACACACGAGAGACCATGAGACACACGAGACCATGAGACACACGAGAGACCAGGAGACACACGAGAGACCATGAGACACACGAGAGACCATGAGACACACGAGAGACCAGGAGACACACGAGAGACCATGAGACACACGAGAGACCATGAGACACACGAGACCATGAGACACACGAGAGACCAGGAGACACACGAGAGACCATGAGACACACGAGACCATGAGACACACGAGAGACCATGAGACACACGAGAGACCAGGAGACACACGAGAGACCAGGAGACACACGAGAGACCAGGAGACACACGAGAGACCATGAGACACACGAGAGACCATGAGACACACGAGAGACCATGAGACACACGAGAGACCAGGAGACACACGAGAGACCAGGAGACACACGAGAGACCATGAGACACACGAGAGACCATGAGACACACGAGAGACCATGAGACACACGAGAGACCATGAGACACACGAGAGACCATGAGACACACGAGAGACCATGAGACACACGAGAGACCATGAGACACACGAGAGACCATGAGACACACGAGAGACCATGAGACACACGAGAGACCAGGAGACACACGAGAGACCATGAGACACACGAGACCATGAGACACACGAGAGACCATGAGACACACGAGAGACCAGGAGACACACGAGAGACCATGAGACACACGAGAGACCAGGAGACACACGAGAGACCATGAGACACACGAGAGACCATGAGACACACGAGAGACCATGAGACACACGAGAGACCATGAGACACACGAGAGACCAGGAGACACACGAGAGACCATGAGACACACGAGAGACCAGGAGACACACGAGAGACCATGAGACACACGAGAGACCATGAGACACACGAGAGACCATGAGACACACGAGAGACCATGAGACACACGAGAGACCATGAGACACACGAGACACACGAGACACACGAGAGACCATGAGACACACGAGAGACCATGAGACACACGAGAGACCAGGAGACACACGAGAGACCATGAGACACACGAGAGACCATGAGACACACGAGAGACCAGGAGACACACGAGAGACCAGGAGACACACGAGAGACCATGAGACACACGAGAGACCATGAGACACACGAGAGACCAGGAGACACACGAGAGACCATGAGACACACGAGAGACCATGAGACACACGAGAGACCATGAGAAACCGACCCGGTAGATTTATACGTGTAAGAAGTCACAAACAGTCCCTTTAAGTCCGGTTTGTGTGTGCTGACCCGGCTCCGGTGTGTGTGCTGGAGGAGGAGGTGATGATGAGGCTGATGAAGATGCTCTGGAAGGTGATTGGCTGGTTGGTTCTCGGGGGTGGAGCTCATCATCACTGGGGGAGGGGCTTCCTGGAGGAGACGCCTGAACACAGAGGGTTAGCTTAGCTCTGTTAGCATCTGTGTGGTTAGCAGTGACAGTAGCAGTTTTTACTTTCTTTCTTTTTTACCAACAGGACTGTACAAAAGGAAATAACACTGTTAGCATTAGTTCTCAATGTTAGCATTAGCACTTATAACACTAGAGTACTGTTAGCATCAGCGCTAGCGGTGTTAGCTTGCAGTCACCTTGCTGTCTTCCATCTGAACATGTGACATGGCGGCCATGTTTGCCAAACTGCTCAGCTGACTCATCTGGTTCATCGCCATGGCGACGCTGGCAGGGGGCAGGCCCACAGGGAGGAGGGGGTGTGGCATGACCATAAAAGGAAAGTCTGACAGACCTTAGGAGGCGGAGTCAGAGAGACAGAAGGATGCTACGATGCTAAGCTAACAATACAAAAAGAGACATTGACTTATCCAATCAGAGGAGAGCTGTGACTCACGGTTGGCCAATAGCGCGCTGTGATGCTGCAGCGTGTTGAGGTGGAGACACGCCGAACCAGGAGGAGGCGCCACAACTGAGGAGGAGGGAGGAGGAGGAGAGAGGAGGCGCTGCTCCTTCTCCCAGGAGCCTTCACTGCCTCCTACAGCAAGGAGAGGAGACGAGGACAGGGGATGAGGAGACAAGGAAAGGAAAGAAGGAGGTTCGGAGACGGATGATTGATGATGTCACGATGAAGATGTGACGTCGTACCTGTGTCATCGTTCTCTGAATCGGCTCCGTTGTGCTGTCGGTGCTGATCGCTGTTGCCGTGGAAACCCATCATCATCCTCATCTTCTGCAGCTTCAGAGCCTCGGCCATCGCCGCCGCCGTCAGACCTGCAGAGAGGAAACACGTTGGAGACCAGGTGAGACACCTGAGACAGGTGAGTCCAGTCTAAGTGAGACACCTGAGACAGGTGAGTCCAGTTCTGTTTTTCGTAACTCTGTTTTTCGTAACGCTGTTTTTTTGCTGTGTTTAATAACGCTGTTCTACGTAATGTTGTTTTCCGCAACGTTGTTCTACGTAACGTTGTTCTACGTAACGTTGTTCTACATAACGTTGTTCTACGTAACGTTTTTCTACGTAACATTTTTGTAAGGTAGCGTTTTTTTTAGGGTAACGTTTTTCGTAACGTTGTTATACGCAGCGTTGTTTTCCGCAGCGCCGTTTTCCGCAATGTCGTTTTCCGCAACAACGTTTTACGCAACGTCGTTTTACGCAACGTCGTTTTACGCAACGTCGTTTTACGCATCGGCGTTTTACACATCGGCGTTTTACACATCGGCGTTTTACGTAACGTCGTCTTACGTAACATCGTTTTACGTAACGGCGTTTGACGCAGTGTTTTTTTACGTAATGTTTACATATAAGTTTGTCTGAAGGTTCAGAGCAGGAAGTTTAATCTGAGATTTTGAGAATTAATTATTATTCTGCCTCTATTTCATTCTTGTACATTTTCATCAGATGTTTTTACATTCAGAGAAGAAGATGAAGATGAAGAAGAAGATGAAGATGAAGATGAAGAAGATGAAGATGAACATGAGAAGAAGATGAAGATGAAGAAGAAGATGAAGATGAAGATGAAGAAGATGAAGATGAACATGAGAAGAAGATGAAGATGAAGATGAAGATGAAGGTGAAGAAGAAGATGAAGATGAAGATGAAGATGAAGATGAAGGTGAAGATGAAGATGAAGATGAAGGTGAAGATGAAGATGAAGAAGAAGATGAAGATGAACATGAGAAGAAGATGAAGGTGAAGAAAAGATGAAGATGAAGGTGAAGAAGAAGATGAAGAAGAAGATGTAGGTGAAGAAGAAGAAGATGAAGATGAAGATGAAGATGAAGGTAAACGTTCCAGATGTTTTGAGGAGTTGTGACTGATCAATAATTAATAACACCGGCAGCCTGAACGTCTCCAGTGACTGTCGCTGTCTCTCGACCAGCTCTCTCTCCCTGCAGCCACTTGGCCCAATTAATCGCCTCCTCTAATTAACTCAATTAGTATTAACGAGGGACTCCCGCTAACTAACGGACAGCGACCCCCCCCCAACCCTCCGGCTCGTTTAACTCCTGATGAACGAAAACAGAAAGTTTTGATCTTTTTGTTCTCAGAGTTTCGCTGCAGGAGATTTATTCTGTTTTCATTCTTTGAAACTGGAACATTTAATGTCAAGAGACTCCTTACGTGCTTTAGCTTAGCTTAGCATAAAGACTGGAAGCGGGGGGAAACTGTTAGCGTAGCCTTTCAACAACTCTCTCATCACTTTGTTCTTCCCATCAGAAGTCCAGGTCCCTTTAAACTGATATATTCATCCCATCATATTGAAGATAAACAGCTGTCTCACTGATTAATAATCATTTATGGAGTACAGCAACACATTTAGAATATGTATATGTATATTTATATTTATATATGTATATATGTATATTTATATATTTATAGAGGACTGAACAGGTTAAACATGATGACCCGTTGGCTGCTGTTGGCAGAAGGCTCCGTCTCTCTGACTGACTCTACTGAAGGAGAGTGAACTTTAAACATCCATACTGATCAAATATATAATAATATATGTTATGTATCAGACTCGTTCATCAAACCAGAGGCTCTGTCCCACAAACAGGAAACGCATCACTGACTGATGTTCTGATAAACACACGTCACTTTGATGAATCTGTCTTCCTGTTAGAGAATAAAAGCTCAGAGACGTTTAGTTTAGTTTCATTTTGATTAAAGAGATTAAACGTCTCTTTTAAAACATAAAACCACAAACTACATCAAATATGAAAATAGCAGAGATATAAAACAGTTTTACCAGCATGATTCTCCAATTTAATACCACGGTAAAATATAAAACAATAGATCTCACGTACTTCAACATCCACTCCTCTATCAGCGTCCTCCTGGGTTTTATTATGAAGTTAATCAGGTCATAATTATCTTTTATATCGTTGTGAAATCATCTCCTTCAAACTACTGGATTTATTCAAGTTTATCACCAAAACTACATTTTACAAGATTACATTTGAACACATCAGGATTCACCTTCGCCTAACGCTCATTTTTACTGAGAGGAGCCTGAAGGCATCATAACCTATGTATGAACCTATGTAACCATGGGAACCTCCGTTAACATTAGAGTCGGAGAGAAAGGGTTGCTAATAGTTTAGCCTTCTGCTAACAGCAGTTAACGGCTCACGGCTGCTGTTAAACACATCAAGGAGGTGTTACCCATAATGCACCTCTCTGTGTGGCGTCAGGGAGACGTCTGACTCTGTGACTCCGTCCTCTTTTATCTTTACTATATACTTTTATACCTTTACCACATTTTAATTAAGTGTGTGTTCGTTTGATGTGTCCGTCGCTGACCTCGCCGGTCACTTTAATAAGAGCTGAGTGTTTTCATGAAGCTGTCAGAGCTGTCAGGAGGTGACGGGGGGGGGTTGGTATGTGAGAGCAGCCGAGCGTCTCTGTTGGATTAAAACTTTGTGCTCAACAGAAACATGAAAAGACTTCAGTGTTCTCCACTGTTTTCATGGTCTTCATCAGGACACGCTCTGCTGGAGCTGATGAGGATCCTTAATGAGACACAGAATACCTGAAGACTACCTGCTCAGGTACTCTGGTCACTACATGCTCAGGTACTCTGGTCATTACCTGCTCAGGTACTCTGGTCACTACCTGCTCAGGTACTCTGGTCACTACCTGCTCAGGTACTCTGATCACTACCTGCTCAGGTACTCTGTTCACTACCTGCTCAGGTACTCTGTTCACTACCTGCTCAGGTACTCTGGTCACTACCTGCTCAGGTACTCTGGTCACTACCTGCTCAGGTACTCTGATCACTACCTGCTCAGGTACTCTGTTCACTACCTGCTCAGGTACTCTGGTCACTACCTGCTCAGGTACTCTGATCACTACCTGCTCAGGTACTCTGTTCACTACCTGCTCAGGTACTCTGGTCATTACCTGCTCAGGTACTCTGGTCACTACCTGCTCAGGTACTCTGATCACTACCTGCTCAGGTACTCTGATCACTACCTGCTCAGGTACTCTGATCACTACCTGCTCAGGTACTCTGTTCACTACCTGCTCAGGTACTCTGGTCATTACCTGCTCAGGTACTCTGATCACTACCTGCTCAGGTACTCTGGTCACTACCTGCTCAGGTACTCTGATCACTACCTGCTCAGGTACTATGTTCACTACCTGCTCAGGTACTCTGATCACTACCTGCTCAGGTACTCTGTTCACTACCTGCTCAGGTACTCTGTTCACTACCTGCTCAGGTACTCTGATCACTACCTGCTCAGGTACTCTGGTCATTACCTGCTCAGGTACTCTGGTCACTACCTGCTCAGGTACTCTGGTCACTACCTGCTCAGGTACTCTGATCACTACCTGCTCAGGTACTCTGATCACTACCTGCTCAGGTACTCTGATCACTACCTGCTCAGGTACTCTGTTCACTACCTGCTCAGGTACTCTGATCACTACCTGCTCAGGTACTATGTTCACTACCTGCTCAGGTACTCTGATCACTACCTGCTCAGGTACTCTGTTCACTACCTGCTCAGGTACTCTGTTCACTACCTGCTCAGGTACTCTGATCACTACCTGCTCAGGTACTCTGATCACTACCTGCTCAGGTACTCTGATCACTACCTGCTCAGGTACTCTGATCACTACCTGCTCAGGTACTCTGATCACTACCTGCTCAGGTACTCTGATCACTACCTGCTCAGGTACTCTGATCACTACCTGCTCATGTACTCTGTTCACTACCTGCTCAGGTACTCTGGTCACTACCTGCTCAGGTACTCTGATCACTACCTGCTCAGGTACTCTGATCACTACCTGCTCAGGTACTCTGATCACTACCTGCTCAGGTACTCTGTTCACTACCTGCTCAGGTACTCTGATCACTACTTGCTCAGGTACTATGTTCACTACCTGCTCAGGTACTCTGATCACTACCTGCTCAGGTACTCTGTTCACTACCTGCTCAGGTACTCTGTTCACTACCTGCTCAGGTACTCTGATCACTACCTGCTCAGGTACTCTGATCACTACCTGCTCAGGTACTCTGATCACTACCTGCTCAGGTACTCTGATCACTACCTGCTCAGGTACTCTGATCACTACCTGCTCAGGTACTCTGATCACTACCTGCTCAGGTACTCTGATCACTACCTGCTCAGGTACTCTGTTCACTACCTGCTCAGGTACTCTGTTCACTACCTGCTCAGGTACTCTGTTCACTACCTGCTCAGGTACTCTGATCACTACCTGCTCAGGTACTCTGTTCACTACCTGCTCAGGTACTCTGATCACTACCTGCTCAGGTACTCTGATCACTACCTGCTCAGGTACTCTGATCACTACCTGCTCAGGTAATAAACCATCATGGTGCTCTTAAGATAGATAGATGACTAACAGGTAACCCTCCAATCAGAGCCAGGCCTGACTGTGATGTCACCGTAACACTCATTTATAAAATATTCTTAAGCTGCTTTTCTTTCAACATGAGATCAAAGTCTTGACACTTGTCGCCCCGAGCAACACACACACACACACACACACACACACACACACACACACACACACACACACACACACACACAGTGCTGCGGGTGAGACTCCAATCTGTCAGTCATGTTGACGTCTGCTAATTAAGCGTCCTAATTATAACTCTGATCACTCTGAGCTGTTCAAACATCCACATGTTCTATTGCTGATTGTAAAAACTCACTCAGGACACGCTTGTTATCTCATTATGACCTCGTTATGATCTTGTTCTGTTGTCGTTATGATCTCGTTATAATCTCGTCACAATCTCGTTAACCGTTGGCTCGTTAACACGTCTTCATCAGGATCTCTGCTCTGATCACGTTATTGAACACGGCTCCCTCAGGGTTAATGATATTAATGATATTAATACTAGTACGGGTGATATGAACTCTCATACTACTACTTGAAGTAGTACTACCATGAGTACTATCAGCCATAGTACAACAAGTACTCGTGGTGTGAGTGTTGGTTTGTTTGACTCACCTGTCTGTGACAGCAGGGCGGGGCTTATCAGGCCATGTGGGAGGAGTCTGGAGCCGTCCGTCATCGTGGCCACGCCCAGCGTCCTCTTGGGAGGACGACCTGGTCGAGAGCTGAAAAACACAGCAAGACGGCCCTTTATATAGAAGATTCCACCTTAAATCAGTAACCACCGGTGTTCATGTTCCTGAGTCCATCGTCCCCGGGGAAGACTTTAAGAGACGCACCGTCTGTCTGATCGTCGACACGTTGTAAATAAAGTTACATTTTTAAATGAAGTTAAGTTTTTAAATAAAATTACATTTTTAAATAAAGTTACGTTTTTAAATGAAGTTAAGTTTTTAAATAAAGTTAAGTTTTTAAATAATGTTACATTTTTAAATAAAGTTACGTTTTTAAATGAAGTTACGTTTTTAAATAAAGTTACATTTTTAAATAAAGTTAAGTTTTTAAATAGTTACATTTTTAAATAAAGTTAAGTTTTTAAATAAAATTACATTTTTAAATAAAGTTACGTTTTTAAATGAAGTTACATTTTAAAATAATGTTACATTTTTAAATAAAGTTACGTTTTTAAATAATGTTACATTTTTAAATAAAGTTAAGTTTTTAAATAATGTTACATTTTTAAATAAAGTTAAGTTTTTAAATGAAGTTACATTTTTAAATAGTTACGTTTTTAAATAAAGTTAAATTTTTAAATAAAGTTACATTTTTAAATAAAGTTAAGTTTTTAGATGAAGTTACATTTTAAAATAATGTTACATTTTTAAATAAAGTTAAGTTTTTAGATGAAGTTAAATTTTTAAATAAAGTTAAATTTTTAAATAAAGTTACGTTTTTAAATGAAGTTACGTTTTTAAATAGTTACATTTTTAAATAAAGTTACGTTTTTAAATAGTTACATTTTTAAATAAAGTTAAGTTTTTAAATAAAGTTACATTTTTAAATAAAGTAAGATGACAGAAAACATCAATTATCACATTAAATCAGTCAAATCTAAAAATCTAAAAAATGTACGGTTAAACTGACAGAAAGAAGAAAATATTTGACTATATATATTAATACTATATATATATATATATATGATCTTATATAAAATAAATATATTTTATAATACACTATGTAGATGATGATGTCACTGATGATGTCACACAGAGCTGATGATGTCATAGCAGTAGTAAGTAAAACAGTAATCAGATTACTTTAAAGGCTCCTCAGTGACTGACTGCCCAGCCGGTTGCCGTGGTGACCAGCCTGCTGCCTCAGCTTTATGAACACACAGTGACAGTCGGGGGGGTAGACACAGGTCAGAGTTTGATTGACAGGTCCCAGACAGCCCGCCCACACACACACACACACACACACACACTGAGGAATTTAATTTACTGTGTGTGTGTGTGTGTGTGTGTGTTGGGGGGGGTTCAACACTTAATTAAACTGGGACAAAATGTCCTTTATGTAGCGCGCACACACACACACACACACACACACACACACACACACACACACACACACACACACACACACACACACTGAGTGTTTTCAGAAACACTGATCCCAGTTTAACCAGTTTAAATTTAAATGAAAAGTGTGAATGTGTACATTAAATCAGAGGAGACGTTAGTAGGGACGCTAATGTTTAAAAATGTTCTTAACCGTTAACCGACAACATTAAGATTGGTGCCTCTCATGCAGCGGTGCTCCAGCTGCAGGAGCACAACAGATACTGGTTGACGGGACCGGAGAGACCGGAGAGACCGGACTCACCGGAGAGACCGGACTCACCGGAGAGACCGGAGTCACCGCCGCTCGACGGTGAAGATCAGAGTCGGCGCTCTGCACATCTCTTCTAGTAACCGGAGGAATCGGTAACACCGGTGATGTCACAGGTTTATTAACCGGCGGGAACATTTCCTCACCGTCACATCACCAGTTTACAGTTTAATGAGAACCAGGAGATTAAAGATGATTAACACACACACACACACACACACACACACAGCCTCTCTCCGTTAATCCCATAATTAGTCGAAGCTCATTTACATAATTTGATCATCAAAGAAAAAAACATTTTGATCCTAAACACACACGCGCGCGCACACACACACACACACACACACGCACAAACACACACACACACACACACACGCGCGCGCACACACACACACACACACACGCACAAACACACACACACACACACACACACGCACAAACACACACACACACACACACACACACACACACACACACACACACACTCTCTTTATGTCACTTTAAGTGAATGTGTGTGTGGCCTCCAGGTGTGTCAGTAGATTGTTAGTCAGGTCATGTGACACGGTTCAGGTCAGGTGGTCTGACGTCACCTAACAGGTGAGTTTTAGTTCTAGAATTAAACTGATACAGATTTATAATTAAACTGGATTAACGACTGTTTTCATCCCCCAGACGCAGCTTCACAGGTGAGTCCTGACAGAATCCTAATGCTGATCCTGATGGATCCTGATTGACCATGATCCTGATTGATCCTGATGCTGATCTTGATTGATCCTGATGTTGATCCTGATGCTGATCCTGATGCTGATCCTGACTCTGATTGATCCTGATCTCGAAGGAACCGTTAGAGGTGAATATAAACGAGCCCTCTGAGATAAATGTGAACAGAAAAGCAGAAAACTAATAAATACTATATTTATTAGTTTTAGTGTTGAAGGCGTCGCGGCTTCAACCGGTCGTTAAAGGGTTAAAATAAAAGACATAATTCAATATTTAATCATTTGTTGTCCAGATAAACAATCACACTGAGTGAAATGTATTATATTATAATATAATATAATATAATATAATATAATATTCACTAAATGAATGAATTATTAGATAAAGACTAAATGATCTGTTAGACCTGACGAGGATTTTAATAAATGATCTGATCAGTTTCATTTTATTGTTGTTTCACATCTTAGAAAATAAAATCACCGTCCAGTTGTCTGTTTGTATTTTAATATTAATATTAATATATCTGTTAGAGCGGCAGCGACGAGTCGGTTGAAATAAAAGTATGCAGCAAATATTTTAATAATTAATTGTTTCAGTCAAAATAACGGATTCCTTCTCCGTCTCTGACTTCCTGTTTGATTTCACAGTAAAATGGACATATTTCACTATTTATGACATTTTTATATTAATTAATAATCAGCAGAGAAATCAATGAGGAAAATAATTGATTTTCAGCCCTGCGATAACACATCTAATTTATTATATTATGTTTTCTGTACTTATCACTCAATAACTATATATATGTATATATATATATATATATGTATATATATATATATATATATATATATATGATATATACACGCAGTATATATCATATATAGTAGAGACCTTACGGCTGCAGGAGTTTCATGACGGACTTCTGCTGCACAAATATTTGCACAATTCTCTTAATATATAATATTATAATATATTTATTATTTTATAATTATTTGTGTTTTCTTGCTGAAACATGAATTTATGAATAAAGTCTGTTTTTATCTGATAAAAGTGTTTCAGTTCTATAGTTGATCAATAATCACACAAAGAGGTCATGTTTAAAACACTTATTCTATATTTATGGATAATTACACTTTAATATATATGATCATATTATTAATATCATTGATATTATATATATATATATATTTACGATACGATACGACTTTATTGTCAGTTTGCACTGAAATTCATTTTGCATCCCTAGACAGCTCCGTTTGAGAGAAAGTGCTCATCCAACAGACATCCTGTCCGTACACACAGAGACACACAACACATCTCCATTATCATACATAACCCGTTAAACATCATCTGTCCTCTGGATCTACACGTCTTTAGCAGCTCATTCATTATTATTCAGCAACAGGATGGACTGATGGACAGAGCGTTCTTCAGCCTGATGTGGTTTAATGTGGGGACTCTGAATGTCCTCTTGGAGGACGGGACTAATGTGGATCAATAGTTCAATAAGAAAGTAAAGAATCAGATCTTCATGTTACATTATTTCACAGAAATAAAGGAATAAAAACAATCATTTAAAGTGATTTATTAGTTTTCAAGTTTTATTAATGAAGAAAATATTCTTTGTAAATATTTGTGATTAATATTTTTATTTAGTGTTTTATTTATTTCATTTAATGAGCATCTTTAACCTGCTGAACCAGCCCGTTTTACACTTCTCCCTCTGAGTGTCTCTCGGTGTGTCTCTGTGTGTCTCTCGGTGTGTCTCTGTGTGTCTCGGTGTGTCTCGATGTGTCTCTCGGTGTGTCTGTGTGTCTCTGTGTGTCCCGGTGTGTCCCGGTGTGTCCCTCTGTGTGTCTCTGTGTGTCCCGGTGTGTCCCGGTGTGTCCCTCTGTGTGTCTCTGTATGTGTGTCTCTGTATGTGTGTCTCGGTGTGTCTCGATGTGTGTCCCGGTGTGTCCCTCTGTGTGTCCCGGTGTGTCCCGGTGTGTCTCTCGGCGTGTCCCTCTGTGTGTCTCTGTGTGTCCCGGTGTGTCCCGGTGTGTCCCTCTGTGTGTCTCTGTATGTGTGTCTCTGTATGTGTGTCCCGGTGTGTCCCGGTGTGTCCCTCGGTGTGTCTCTGTGTGTCTCGGTGTGTCTCGATGTGTCTCTCGGTGTGTCTCTGTGTGTCTCGGTGTGTCTCGATGTGTCTCTCGGTGTGTCTGTGTGTCTCTGTGTGTCCCGGTGTGTCCCGGTGTGTCCCTCTGTGTGTCTCTGTGTGTCCCGGTGTGTCCCGGTGTGTCCCTCTGTGTGTCTCTGTATGTGTGTCTCTGTATGTGTGTCTCGGTGTGTCTCGATGTGTGTCCCGGTGTGTCCCTCTGTGTGTCCCGGTGTGTCTCGGTGTGTCTCTCGGCGTGTCTCTCTGTGTCTCAGTGTCTCGGTAAGACTCTCGGTGTCCCTCTGAGTGTCTCTCAGTGTCTCTGTCTCTCTGAGTGTCTTTGTGTCTCTCTGAGTGTCTCTGAGTGTCCCGGTGTCTCTGTGTGTCTCTGTGTCTCTGTGTCCCTCTGAGTGTCTCTGAGTGTCTCTGTGTCTCTCGGTGTCCCTCTGAGTGTGTCTCGGTGTCCCTCTGTGTCTCTCTGATTGTCTCTGAGTGTCTCTGTGTCCCTCTGAGTCCCTCTGAGTGTCTCTGTGTCCCTCTGAGTCCCTCTGAGTGTCTCTGTGTCCCTCTGAGTGTGTCTCTGTGTCCCTCTGTGTCCCTCTGAGTGTCTCTGTGTCCCTCTGAGTGTCTCTGTGTCCCTCTGAGTGTGTCTCTGTGTCCCTCTGTGTCCCTCTGAGTGTGTCCCTCTGAGTGTGTCTCTGTGTCCCTCTGTGTCCCTCTGAGTGTCTCTGTGTCCCTCTGAGTGTCTCTGTGTCCCTCTGAGTGTGTCTCTGTGTCCCTCTGTGTCCCTCTGAGTGTCTCTGTGTCCCTCTGAGTGTCTCTCGGTGTCCCTCTGTGTGTCTCTGTGTCCCTCTGTGTCCCTCTGAGTGTCTCTCGGTGTCCCTCTGTGTCCCTCTGAGTGTGTCTCTGTGTCCCTCTGAGTGTGTCTCTGTGTCCCTCTGTGTCCCTCTGAGTGTCTCTGTGTCCCTCTGAGTGTCTCTCGGTGTCCCTCTGTGTGTCTCTGTGTCCCTCTGTGTCCCTCTGAGTGTGTCTCTGTGTCCCTCTGAGTGTGTCTCTGTGTCCCTCTGTGTCCCTCTGAGTGTGTCCCTCTGTGTCCCTCTGTGTCCCTCTGTGTCCCTCTGAGTGTGTCCCTCTGAGTGTGTCTCTCGGTGTCCCTCTGTGTCCCTCTGTGTCCCTCTGAGTGTCCCTGCCCACCTGGCGTTGGTGCAGTCCCGGTAGAGCGCCTGGAAGTCGGCCCTGGTGATGAGCTTGCAGCGGTTGACTCCCGGCTGGATGGCTCCCAGCCCCCGCAGGACTCGGACCTGCTCCACGCTGCAGACCACCGGGCTGATGCTCAGCCGCTTCAGCTTGGTGTAGACGGTGTGCAGGCCGCCCACCAGGTGCTTCAGGAACAGCTCGAACACCTGCGGCAGGCAGATCAGCTCCACACCGTTCACCTGGAACGAGGCCACCTTCACACCGTGGACCTCCACCAGCTGACACTCCGTCTGAGGAGCGGTGCTGCTGCTGCTGCTCAGGTGAGCTCCGGACAGGTGAGCAGCGGGGCGGCGCGGGGAGCTGGCCGGGATGGGAGCGCTGTAGGGCGGCTCGGAGTGGAAGAGAGGGTCGGTGGAGGGGCTGGAGGTCCGGTCCATGTCAGGATGTTAGAGAGGAAACCACCAAGAAGAAGATGAAGAAGATGAAGGTGATGTCTCTTCTCCTCCTCTCCTCTCAGCTCTGTCTCTCTCTGTTCCCGCCACTCAGACTGACTCTCTCTCTCTCCTCCTCCTGCTCTCTGTCTCACACACAGCCAATCAGAGCTCAGCCAATCACAGGCCGGGACCGCACACGGACAGGCCTCCCATTGGCTGAGAGGACGCACTCAGGGGGCGGGGCTTCTGGACCGGGAGTCTGACAGGTGAATGATTGACAGCTAATTTTGGATTAAAACAAGATTTAAATGAATAAATAAAATAAATAAATAAATAGAGGAATAAATGAATAGATAAAAAAAAAAAAAATGGATAAATAAATAAATATATAAAGGAATGAATAAATAAATAAATAAATAAATAAATAAAAGAATAAATAAATATATAAATGAATAAATACATAAATAAATAAATAATAAAGTGAATAAATAAATGAATAAACAAATAAATAAATAAATAAATATATAAATGAATAAATACAAATATAATATATCAATAAAATGAATGTGGACTGTTAAGGTGTATTATAAATTAAGGCAGAATACTACTGAATACTCCTTAAATTAAGTACTGTTAGCTCTGATACAAGTATTTCAGGACATTTATTATTATTATTATTATTATTATTATTATTATTGTTATTACTATTATTAATAATAATAATAACAATAATAACTTATAATATTATTATTATTATTATTATTAATATAATACTATTATTATTATTAGTAGTAGTAGTAATAATAATAATAACTTATTATATTACTATTAATAACAATACAATACTATAATTATTATTATTATTATTATTAATAATAATAATAATAATAACAAATATTTTAGTTTCTTTTATTACATATATTTATTTCATCACATCATTAATATTATATTACTGTTTGTCTCCTTCTGGTTGTTTATTTATGAATAATTTAGGCCAGATTTTTGTAATGTATTGACGTGTATAGACAGTTTGTTGTGTTTTTAACTTGTTTAAACATTAACATGTTGTTATTGAAGCGTGTCAGTGATGTTCATCAGGTGAGAGCCGTTATCCAGAACACATAATTAATTCATCTTTTTTTAATCAGGAAGAAAAGAAACCCACCTCATACATCAGCTGAGTTTCAAATTAAAGGCGCAGCATCAAATTAACCTTTACAGAGCAGAGCAGATTAAATGTCACCTGAACGCATCACGTCCATATTATCTATTGATCTAAAACACCTGAACGCATCACGTCTATATTATCTATTGATCTATAACACCTGAACGCATCACGTCCATATTATCTATTGATCTATAACACCTGAACGCATCACGTCCATATTATCTATTGATCTATAACACCTGAACGCATCACGTCCATATTATCTATTGATCTATAACACCTGAACGCATCACGTCCATATTATCTATTGATCTATAACACCTGAACGCATCACGTCTATATTATCTATTGATCTATAACACCTGAACGCATCACGTCCATATTATCTATTGATCTATAACACCTGAACGCATCACGTCCATATTATCTATTGATCTAAAACACCTGAACGCATCACGTCTATA
Organism: Sebastes fasciatus; assembly: GCF_043250625.1. Lineage (NCBI taxonomy): Eukaryota > Metazoa > Chordata > Actinopteri > Perciformes > Sebastidae > Sebastes > Sebastes fasciatus. Next base: position 645,471 of record NC_133810.1, read on the forward strand.
TTATCTATTGATCTATAACACCTGAACGCATCACGGCAATATTATCTATTGATCTTAAACACCTGAACGCATCACGTCCATATTATCCATTGATCTATAACACCTGAACGCATCACGTCCATATTATCTATTGATCTAAAACACCTGAACGCATCACGTCCATATTATCTATTGATCTATAACACCTGAACGCATCACGTCCATATTATCTATTGATCTATAACACCTGAACGCATCACGTCCATATTATCTATTGATCTATAACACCTGAACGCATCACGTCCATATTATCTATTGATCTAAAACACCTGAACGCATCACGTCTATATTATCTATTGATCTATAACACCTGAACGCATCACGGCAATATTATCTATTGATCTTAAACACCTGAACGCATCACGTCCATATTATCCATTGATCTATAACACCTGAACGCATCACGTCCATATTATCTATTGATCTAAAACACCTGAACGCATCACGTCTATATTATCTATTGATCTATAACACCTGAACGCATCACGTCTATATTATCTATTGATCTATAACACCTGAACGCATCACGGCAATATTATCTATTGATCTATAACACCTGAACGCATCACGTCCATATTATCTATTGATCTATAACACCTGAACGCATCACGTCCATATTATCTATTGATCTAAAACACCTGAACGCATCACGTCTATATTATCTATTGATCTATAACACCTGAACGCATCACGTCTATATTATCTATTGATCTATAACACCTGAACGCATCACGTCCATATTATCTATTGATCTTAAACACCTGAACGCATCACGTCCATATTATCTATTGATCTAAAACACCTGAACGCATCACGTCCATATTATCTATTGATCTATAACACCTGAACGCATCACGTCCATATTATGTATTGATTATTGATCATTTTTTGTACTGTTGTAATACCTAATATTGGACAGATTATTAATCTCTAATTAAACCGTCTCTGCAGGTTGTCCTCTCCGTCTCTGGAGGTTTGTCCTCTCCGTCTCTGGAGGTTTGTCCTCTCCGTCTCTGCAGGTTGTCCTCTCCGTCTCTGGAGTTTTGTCCTCTCCGTCTCTGCAGGTTGTCCTCTCGGTCTCTGGAAGTTTGTCCTCTTGGTCTCTGGAGGTTTGTCCTCTCGGTCTCTGGAGGTTTATCCTCTTGGTCTCTGGAGTTTTGTCCTCTCCGTCTCTGCAGGTTGTCCTCTCCGTCTCTGGAGGTTTATCCTCTCCGTCTCTGGAGGATTGTCCTCTCCATCTCTGGAAGTTTGTCCTCTCGGTCTCTGCAGGTTGTCCTCTCGGTCTCTGGAAGTTTGTCCTCTCGGTCTCTGGAGGTTTATCCTCTCCGTCTCTGGAGGATTGTCCTCTCCGTCTCTGGAGTTTTGTCCTCTCCGTCTCTGCAGGTTGTCCTCTCTGTCTCTGGAGGTTGTCCTCTCCGTCTCTGGAGGTTTGTCCTCTCTGTCTCTGGAGGTTTGTCCTCTCTGTCTCTGCAGGTTGTCCTCTCCATCTCTGGAGGTTTGTCCTCTCTGTCTCTGCAGGTTGTCCTCTCCATCTCTGGAGGTTGTCCTCTCCGTCTCTGGAGGTTTGTCCTCTCTGTCTCTGGAGGTTTGTCCTCTCTGTCTCTGTAGGTTGTCCTCTCCATCTCTGGACGTTGTCCTCTCCGTCTCTGGAGGTTTGTCCTCTCTGTCTCTGCAGGTTGTCCTCTCCATCTCTGGAGGTTGTCCTCTCCGTCTCTGGAGGTTTGTCCTCTCTGTCTCTGGAGGTTTGTCCTCTCTGTCTCTGCAGGTTGTCCTCTCCATCTCTGGACGTTGTCCTCTCCGTCTCTGGAGGTTTGTCCTCTCCTTCTCTGCAGGTTTGTCTGCAGGCAGGAAACAGGCCTTAAAGGTTCTGGCAGCTGATCAGAGGCGTCCAATCAGCACACAGCTCTCGTTAACACCTCATCACACTAACGAGCTACAAAAGGCCGTTAGATGACAGAAGAGACGCCAGAAAGATTCAACAGAAGAACTCTTCCTCTCTCAGAGCTCTTCAAACAACCAACACACACACACACACACACACACACGCACGCACGCACGCACGCACGCACGCACGCACGCACGCACGCACGCACGCACGCACGCACGCACACACACATACACGCACATACACGCACACGCACACGCACACACACACACACACACACACACACACACACACACACACACACACACACACACACACACACACACACACACACACAAGATCAGTCAACATGTAATCAGATTACAGGTTTATATTCAGGCCATTAATGTTTGGGTATTATTCACTTTACTATTTTTCTGTACACACCTAGTCTGCAAAGGATGGACAGTATATATGTATATATGTATATACATATATACATATATACATACACTGTACATATATACTAATACTTAGATAAATAATCATACTGTCTATAAAAGTATTGTTCCTTAAATTTATTAGAAAGGAGGAGGAAACAAGGAACAAGGTCAAGATAGGAGGAGACAAGGAGAGGAGACAATGAGAGGAGGAGAGAATGAGAGAGGAGCGGAGAGAAGGAGAGGAGGAGATGAGGAGGAGGAGACAAGGAGAGGAGGAGAGAGGAGGAGAGAGGAGACAAGGAGAGGAGGATAGAGGAGAGAAGGAGAGAGGAGAGAGGAGAGGTGGAGAGAAGGAGAGGAGGAGAGAGGAGGAGAGAGGAGACAAGGAGAGGAGGAGAGAGGAGAGAAGGAGAGAGGAGAGAGGAGAGGTGGAGAGAAGGAGAGGAGAGAAGGTGAGAGGAGGAGAGAGGAGAGGAGGAGAGAAGGAGAGAAGGAGAGAGGAGAGAGGAGAGGAGGAGAGGAGGAGAGGAGAGAAGGAGAGGAGGAGATGAGGAGGAGAGAAGGAGAGAAGGAGAGAGGAGAGAGGAGAGAGGAGAGAGGAGAGAGGAGAGAGGAGAGGAGGAGAGAAGGAGAGAGGAGAGGAGGAGAGGAGGAGAGAGGAGGAGAGAGGAGAGGAGGAGGAGGAGACAAGGAAAGAAGAGGAGGAGAGAAGGAGAGGAGGAGAGAAGGAGAGAGGAGAGGAGGAGGTGTGAAGGAGAGAGGAGAAGAGACAAGGAGAGAGGAGAGAAGGAGAGAGTTGAGGAGGAGAGAAGGAGAGGAGGAGAGAAGGAGAGAGGAGAGGAGAGGAGGAGAGGAGGAGATAAGGAGAGGAGAGGAGAGAAGGAGAGAGGAGAGAGGAGAGAAGGAGAGAGGAGAGGAGGAGGTGTGAAGGAGAGAGGAGGAGAGAGGAGACAAGGAGAGGAGGAGAGAGGAGAGAAGGAGAGAGGAGAGAGGAGAGGTGGAGAGAAGGAGAGGAGAGAAGGTGAGAGGAGGAGAGAGGAGAGGAGGAGAGAAGGAGAGAAGGAGAGAGGATAGAGGAGAGGAGGAGAGGAGGAGAGGAGAGAAGGAGAGGAGGAGATGAGGAGGAGAGAAGGAGAGAAGGAGAGAGGAGAGAGGAGAGAGGAGAGAGGAGAGAGGAGAGGAGGAGAGAAGGAGAGAGGAGAGGAGGAGAGGAGGAGAGAGGAGGAGAGAGGAGAGGAGGAGGAGGAGACAAGGAAAGAAGAGGAGGAGAGAAGGAGAGGAGGAGAGAAGGAGAGAGGAGAGGAGGAGGTGTGAAGGAGAGAGGAGAAGAGACAAGGAGAGAGGAGAGAAGGAGAGAGTTGAGGAGGAGAGAAGGAGAGGAGGAGAGAAGGAGAGAGGAGAGGAGAGGAGGAGAGGAGGAGATAAGGAGAGGAGAGGAGAGAAGGAGAGAGGAGAGAGGAGAGAAGGAGAGAGGAGAGGAGGAGGTGTGAAGGAGAGAGGAGAGGAGACAAGGAGAGAGGAGAGAAGGAGAGAGTTGAGGAGGAGAGAAGGAGAGGAAGAAGTGAGTTGAGGAGACAAGGAGAGGAGGAGAGGAGGAGGTGAGAAGGAGAGAGGAGAGGAGACAAGGAGAGAGGAGAGAAGGAGAGAGTTGAGGAGGAGAGAGTTGAGGAGGAGAGAAGGAGAGGAGACAAGGAGAGAAGAGAGAAGGAGAGAGTTGAGGAGGAGAGGAGGAGAGAAGGAGAGGAGACAAGGAGAGAAGAGAGAAGGAGAGAGTTGAGGAGGAGAGGAGGAGAGAAGGAGAGGAGACAAGGAGAGAGGAGAGAAGGAGAGAGTTGAGGAGGAGAGGAGGAGAGAAGGAGAGGAGACAAGGAGAGAGGAGAGAAGGAGAGAGTTGAGGAGGAGAGAGGAGAGGAGACAAGGAGAGAGTTGAGGAGGAGAGAGTTGAGGAGGAGAGAAGGAGAGGAGACAAGGAGAGAGGAGAGAAGGAGAGAGTTGAGGAGGAGAGGAGGAGAGGAGGAGGTGAGTGTATTTTAACCATCTGGTGTTTCTAAGATGAATAAAGTAGAAACAGTCTGTTGTTGTTGGCTTCACATCACTCAGTGTGTGTGTGTGTGTGTGTGTGGGGGGGGTTGGCAGTGCCAGAAAGCACCACAGAAGAAGAAGAAGTTGTTGCCAAACCTCCAGCCGAGTCTCAGTGATCAGACAGTAATCAATCGTCTGATCAGCTGATGTATTTATATATATATATATAATATATATATATATATATATATATATATAATATATATATTATATATATATTTTTTTTTTAATTTATATATTTATATACAAAAAACACTTCAAACATAAAAAACAACATGAAATATATCAAATAGAAATAACCAGAGTATGACAATAAGTTCACTTATTAATATTATATATTATATATAATATATAATATTAATATAATGCATACATTCATTGTTTTTTTAGCTTTTTGTTTTGTTTTTATTATTATATATTGTTGACACATATTTCCTTCATAAATAAAAATAATTTGAGGCTTTAATCTGGTAAATTTAATTTGTGAATGTGGAGTTAAAAGGAGATAACACTGTAACCATAGCAACCACATATAACATCTCTACAGTAAAGTGACCCGCCTGCAGTGAGGATCAGAGACGTCTCTGTCACGTGACTCAGTGTTTCAACATGGCCGCGGAGGACCTGCCGTCTGAGTTTGACGTCGTCATCCTGGGGACAGGTACAGAACACCTGAGTGTCTATTCCGTGTTGTGACCCGGGTCATGTGTCTGAACGAGTCTCTGCTCCAGAACATCCCGGTCTGAACCGGTCTGAACGGGTCTAACCCGGGAGTCAGGGTTAGGGTTAGCTAGAGGCTAACGGCCCGTTCACTTAGAATGACAGCGGCTAGCAGCTAACGGCCAGCTTCTGGAATCACACACACAGCTGCTGTTTGGTAGTGTTAGCAGCAATGTACACTATATCTATATATCTATATCTATATATAGATATAGATATATAGATATATAGCGTTAGCTCTGCTGCTCAGAGCTTTAGCCTGATGCTAACAGCTAACAGCTGTCAGTGTGATGCTATCAGTTAGCATCCTGAATACACTACAATAACAACCTGACAGGTAACCAGTCACTACTGTCACTACTGTCACTACTGCTACTACTGTTACTACTGCTACTACTGTCACTACTGTCACTACTGCTACTACTGTCACTACTGTCACTACTGCTACTACTGTTACTACTGTCACTACTGCTACTACTGTTACTACTGCTACTACTGTTACTACTGTCACTACTGCTACTACTGTTACTACTGCTACTACTGTCACTACTGTCACTACTGCTACTACTGCTACTACTGTCACTACTGTCACTACTGTTACTACTGCTACTACTGTTACTACCGTTACTACTGCTACTACTGTTACTACTGTCACTACTGCTACTACTGTTACTACTGCTACTACTGTTACTACTGTCACTACTGCTACTACTGTTACTACTGCTACTACTGTCACTACTGTCACTACTGCTACTACTGCTACTACTGTCACTACTGTCACTACTGTTACTACTGCTACTACTGTTACTACCGTTACTACTGCTACTACTGTTACTACTGTCACTACTGCTACTACTGTTACTACTGCTACTACTGTCACTACTGTCACTACTGCTACTACTGTCACTACTGTCACTACTGTTACTACTGTCACTACTGCTACTACTGCTACTACTGTTACTACTGTCACTACTGCTACTACTGTTACTACTGCTACTACTGTCACTACTGTCACTACTGCTACTACTGTCACTACTGTCACTACTGCTACTACTGTTACTACTGTCACTACTGCTACTACTGTTACTACTGCTACTACTGTTACTACTGTCACTACTGCTACTACTGTTACTACTGCTACTACTGTCACTACTGTCACTACTGCTACTACTGCTACTACTGTCACTACTGTCACTACTGTTACTACTGCTACTACTGTTACTACCGTTACTACTGCTACTACTGTCACTACTGTCACTACTGCTACTACTGTTACTACTGCTACTACTGTCACTACTGTCACTACTGCTACTACTGCTACTACTGTTACTACTGTCACTACTGCTACTACTGTTACTACTGCTACTACTGTTACTACTGTCACTACTGCTACTACTGTCACTACTGCTACTACTGTCACTACTGTCACTACTGCTACTACTGCTACTACTGTCACTACTGTTACTACTGCTACTACTGTTACTACCGTTACTACTGCTACTACTGTCACTACTGTCACTACTGTTACTACTGCTACTACTGTTACTACTGCTACTACTGTTACTACTGCTACTACTGTTACTACTGCTACTACCGTTACTACTGCTACTACTGTTACTACTGTCACTACTGTTACTACTGCTACTACTGTTACTACTGCTACTACTGTTACTACTGCTACTACTGCTACTACTGTCACTACTGCTACTACTGTTACTACTGCTACTACTGTCACTACTGTCACTACTGTTACTACTGCTACTACTGTTACTACCGTTACTACTGCTACTACTGTCACTACTGTCACTACTGCTACTACTGTTACTACTGCTACTACTGTTACTACTGTCACTACTGCTACTACTGTTACTACTGTCACTACTGTTACTACTGTTACTACCGTTACTACTGCTACTACTGTCACTACTGCTACTACTGTTACTACTGCTACTACTGTTACTACTGTCACTACTGCTACTACTGCTACTACTGTCACTACTGTCACTACTGCTACTACTGTTACTACTGTCACTACTGTTACTACTGCTACTACTGTTACTACAGTTACTACTGTCACTACTGTCACTACTGTTACTACTGCTACTACTGTCACTACTGCTACTACTGTCACTACTGTCACTACTGTTACTACTGCTACTACTGTCACTACTGTCACTACTGTTACTACTGCTACTACTGTTACTACCGTTACTACTGCTACTACTGTCACTACTGCTACTACTGTTACTACTGCTACTACTGTTACTACTGTCACTACTGCTACTACTGTTACTACTGCTACTACTGTCACTACTGCTACTACTGTTACTACTGCTACTACTGTCACTACTGTCACTACTGTCACTACTGCTACTACTGTCACTACTGTTACTACTGCTACTACTGTCACTACTGCTACTACTGTTACTACTGCTACTACTGTCACTACTGTTACTACCGTTACTACCGTTACTACCGCTACTACTGTCACTACTGCTACTACTGTCACTACTGTTACTACCGCTACTACTGTCACTACTGCTACTACTGTCACTACTGCTACTACTGTTACTACTGTCACTACTGCTACTACTGCTACTACTGTTACTACTGTTACTACTGTCACTACTGCTACTACTGTTACTACTGTTACTACTGTTACTACTGTTACTACTGTCACTACTGTCACTACTGCTACTACTGTCACTACTGCTACTACTGTTACTACTGCTACTACTGCTACTACTGTCACTACTGCTACTACTGTTACTACTGTTACTACTGTCACTACTGCTACTACTGCTACTACTGCTACTACTGTTACTACTGTTACTACTGTTACTACTGTCACTACTGTCACTACTGCTACTACTGCTACTACTGTTACTACTGTCACTACTGCTACTACTGTCACTACTGCTACTACTGTCACTACTGCTACTACTGCTACTACTGTCACTACTGCTACTACTGTTACTACTGCTACTACTGTCACTACTGTCACTACTGTCACTACTGCTACTACCGTTACTACCGTTACTACTGCTACTACCGTTACTACTGCTACTACTGTCACTACTGTTACTACTGCTACTACCGCTACTACTGTCACTACTGCTACTACTGTCACTACTGTTACTACCGCTACTACTGTCACTACCGCTACTACTGCTACTACTGTCACTACTGCTACTACTGTCACTACTGCTACTACTGTTACTACTGTCACTACTGCTACTACTGCTACTACTGTTACTACTGTTACTACTGTTACTACTGTCACTACTGCTACTACTGTTACTACTGTTACTACTGTTACTACTGTTACTACTGTTACTACTGTCACTACTGTCACTACTGCTACTACTGTTACTACTGTCACTACTGCTACTACTGCTACTACTGTCACTACTGCTACTACTGTTACTACTGTTACTACTGTTACTACTGTCACTACTGCTACTACTGCTACTACTGTTACTACTGTTACTACTGTCACTACTGTCACTACTGCTACTACTGCTACTACTGTTACTACTGTTACTACTGTCACTACTGCTACTACTGCTACTACTGTCACTACTGCTACTACTGCTACTACTGTTACTACTGTTACTACTGTCACTACTGTCACTACTGCTACTACTGCTACTACTGTTACTACTGTTACTACCGTTACTACCGTTACTACTGCTACTACTGTCACTACCGCTACTACTGCTACTACTGTTACTACTGTTACTACTGTCACTACTGCTACTACTGCTACTACTGTCACTACTGCTACTACTGCTACTACTGTTACTACTGTTACTACTGTCACTACTGTCACTACTGCTACTACTGCTACTACTGTTACTACTGTTACTACCGTTACTACTGCTACTACTGTCACTACTGCTACTACTGCTACTACTGTCACTACTGCTACTACTGTTACTACCTATACTACTGTTACTACTGTTACTACTGCTACTACTGCTACTACTGCTACTACTGTTACTACTGCTACTACTGTTACTACTGATACTACTGTTACTACTGTTACTACTGTTATTACTGTACTGTTACTACTGTTACTACTGTACAGTACTGTAGTACACATGTGAGGTACTGAAGTACACATGTGAAGTACACATGTGAGGTACTGTAGTACACATGTGAGTTACTGAAGTACACATGTGAAGTACACATGTGAAGTACACATGTGAGGTACTGAAGTACACATGTGAAGTACACATGTGAAGTACACATGTGAGGTACTGAAGTACACATGTGAGGTACACATGTGAGGTACTGAAGTACACATGTGAAGTACACATGTGAAGTACACATGTGAGGTACTGAAGTACACATGTGAAGTACACATGTGAGGTACTGAAGTACACATGTGAAGTACACATGTGAGGTACTGAAGTACACATGTGAGGTACACATGTGAGGTACTGAAGTACACATGTGAAGTACACATGTGAAGTACACATGTGAGGTACTGAAGTACACATGTGAAGTACACATGTGAGGTACTGAAGTACACATGTGAAGTACACATGTGAGGTACTGAAGTACACATGTGAAGTACACATGTGAGGTACTGAAGTACACATGTGAAGTACTGAAGTACACATGTGAGGTACTGTAGTACACATGTGAGGTACTGAAGTACACATGTGAGGTACTGTAGTACACATGTGAGGTACTGAAGTACACATGTGAAGTACACATGTGAGGTACTGAAGTACACGTGAAGTACACGTGAGGTACTGTAGTACACATGTGAGGTATTGTACTTCACTTGAATATTTCAAGGTGATGCTACTTTATACTTTACTACAGTTCATTTATCTGACAGCTTTAGTTAGTTTTTCATTTTAATAATGTTAATAATGTTATTGTAATAATAGTATTGTTATTGTATTATTTATAATATTGAACAAACATTGTGAAGGTGTCACTAAAGCATGAGTAATAATAATAATAGTACAACAGTCACAGTTTAAATACTTTAACTACATTTTACTGATTAAACTGATGTACTGTTACTGAAGGAACATTTTCAATGCACGACTATTACTGTAACAGAGTATTTATACTGTGTGGTATTAGTACTTTACTGTAACAGAGTATTTATACTGTGTGGTATTAGTACTTTTACTGTAACAGAGTATTTATACTGTGTGGTATTAGTACTTTTACTGTAACAGAGTATTTGTACAGTGTGGTATTAGTACTTTTACTGTAACAGAGTATTTGTACAGTGTGGTATTAGTACTTTACTGTAACAGAGTATTTGTACCGTGTGGTATTAGTACTTTACTGTAACAGAGTATTTGTACCGTGTGGTATTAGTACTTTACTGCAGTGAGCACACAATGCTTGAATGTTATAGAATCATAAGAAAAGAAAGTGTTCTATAAGTAGAATAAAATACTCTAACTGTAATATATAAGTATACATTAGTGAAGTATTTACTATGATATTTCTGGTCTGATACAACACTGATGAAGGAAGAACATAAATATTCACAAAATAAAACAACACAGAAATATATTCCACAATAAAAGCTTTTCAGATTAATGGAGGTGATGTAGCAGGTATTGATTATAGATTATTTATGATAGATTATTTATGATAGATAACTGATTATAGATGATAGATTATAGATTATAAATTATACATTATTTATGATAGATTATTGATTATAGATGATTGATTATTGATTAAAGATAATTGATTATAGATTATTGATGATGTGTTCAGGTCTAGCTGAGTCGGTGGCAGCAGCAGCGTTCTCCAGAGTCGGTCAGAGAGTTCTTCACATCGACAGGTCAGCACTCGTATATCTGCAAACATAATCTCAGTGTTGTGATTATTGATACGACTAAATCAATATATATATATATATATATATATATATATATATATATATGTATATATATATATATATATATATATATATATATATATATATATATATATATATGTATATATATATTTATATTTTACTGTGTGTGTGTTCAGGAGGAGTTATTATGCAGCTAACTGGGCTAGCTTCACCTTCAACGCTCTGCTCACCTGGATACAACAGCACCAGGTGAGTACAGCGCTGCTTTCTGATTGGCTGCAGGATCGTACTGCTGCTGACCATGAGGAAGTGTTGATCAGATGATTGATCAGATTGTTGATCAGGTGATTGATCAGATGAACAGTAACCTGTGTGTGCTGTAGGAGGAGTCGCAGCCAGAGGAGCTTCAGGATTGCTCGAGTCTGTTGGAGGAAGGGGAGGAGCTGATCTACCTGTCTAACTCAGACTCCGCCTCCATCAGTAACCTGCAGGTGTTCTGCTTCACCAGGTAAACCTCAGAGTCCTTTGATGACCTCCAGTCGAGGTCGACGCGCCGCATCTACACGATCAACTTCTCAACGGGTGTGGGAGGAGACCCTCGTGGGATCGCTCCCCCCGGCGCCGGCTGGTCCACATTCTCCGTCGCAACCGTCTCTAGGTCGGAATGTCGGAAAGATTTCCTAAATAAAGTCCGAAAAATGTCAAAAAATATCCGAAAAGCTTTCCAATTTTTTTGTTAAAATTCTGGAAAAAAAGTCTGAATAATTTCCGAAAAAGTTCAGAAAAAGGCTCGAAAAACGTCCTAAAAAAGTAAAAAAAAATCCTAAAATGTCTTTAAAACTTTTTTAAAAATGTCCTGAATAAAGTCTGAAAAATGTCAAAACATATCCGAAAACCTTCCTAAGAAAAGTTTTTAAAAATGTCAGAAAAATAAATGTCTGGAAAAAGTCGCATTAATTTCCTAAAAAGTTCAGAAAAAGGCCCTAAAAATGTCCCAAAAAGTCAGATAAAGGGCAGAAAAAAAGTTTAAAAAACGTTAAAAAAACAGTCAGAAAATGTAAAAAAGAAAAATAGTAAAAATAGTTTTATTTTTTTAATACCTTAAAATAGTCAAAACAATGTCCCAAAAAGTCAGACAAAGGTCGGGAAAATGTCAAAAAAGGTCTAAAAAAAAGTGTCTGAAAAATATAAAAAGTGTCCTCAAAATGTTTTAAATCATGAATTCCAATGTGCTGATGTGTAATATTGTTAATGTGGGTTAACGGTTAATTGTTAACATCCCTAGTCCTGAGACGGTTATTAATGTTGTTCTCAGTGAGGAAGATGAGGAGGAGGAAGCTCAGAGTTCTGATGCTCCAAACACCACAGAAGAAGACAGAGGAGGACCTGATGGAGACGCAGCCAAAGAAGCATCAGAGACCGAATCTGCAGGTTTGATTCTTTAATTAAACACTAAATATGATAAATATAATTAATATGATTAATATGATTCAGACGTTAATGTGAAACTTCAGAACCAGTTTAACAGGTGTGTTTTCATTGGTTGTAGATTCAAAGGAAGAAGAATCAAACCAGAAACCAGAAGAAGAGGACCAACAGGTGAGGGAGGAAGACGACCAACAGGTGAGGGAGGTAGAGGTAGAGGACCAACAGGTGAGGGAGGTAGAGGAACAACAGGTGAGGGAGGAAGAGGAACAACAGGTGAGGGAGGTAGAGGAACAACAGGTGAGTGAGGTAGAGGTAGGGGACCAACAGGTGAGGGAGGTAGAGGAACAACAGGTGAGGGAGGTAGAGGAACAACAGGTGAGGGAGGTAGAGGTAGAGGACTAACAGGTGAGGGAGGTAGATGAGGAGGACCAACAGGTGAGGGTGGTAGAGGTAGAGGACCAACAGGTGAGGGAGGTAGATGAGGAGGACCAACAGGTGAGGGTGGTAGAGGTAGAGGACCAACAGGTGAGGGAGGTAGATGAAGAGCTCTTAATGACGGGTCATCATGACTGACAGATGTTTTGTCCAATCACACAGCTCTCCCAGACAGAGGGGGAGGAGCCAGAGGTCGATCAGCCAACCCCCGCTGCAGCTCAGAGCCAATCAGAGCCGACCAGGAAGAAGATCAGCTACGCTCAGCTGGTGAAGGAAGGACGCCGGTTCAACATCGACCTGGTCTCCAAGGTAACGCCATGTAGAAATAAACACTATAACATCATATAACAACTTTATTTAGACGGAACATTACATAACAATATAATATCATATAATATAACATGATGATGGTGATGATGATGATGATGATGATGATGATATGATGATGATGATGATGATGATGGTGATGATGATGATGATGATGGTGATGATGATGATGATGATGATGGTGATGATGGTGATGATGATGATGATGATGATGGTGATGATGATGATGATGGTGATGATGATGATGATGGTGATGGTGATGATGATGAGGATGGTGATGATGATGATGTTGATGATGATGATGGTGATGATGATGATGATGGTGATGATGATGATGATGGTGATGATGATGATGGTGATGATGATGATGGTGATGATGATGATGATGGTGATGATGATGATATGATGATGATGATGATGATGGTGATGATGATGATGGTGATGATGATGATGATGGTGATGATGATGATGATGGTGATGATGATGATGATGGTGATGATGATGATGATGGTGATGATGATGATGGTGATGATGATGATGGTGATGATGATGATGATGATGATGATGATGATGATGATATGATGATGATGATGATGATGGTGATGATGATGATGGTGATGATGATGATGATGGTGATGATGATGATGATGATGATGATGATGATGGTGATGATGATGATGATGATGATGGTGATGATGATGATGATGATGATGATGGTGATGATGATGATGATGATGATGATGATGGTGATGATGATGATGGTGATGATGATGATGATGGTGATGATGGTGATGATGATGATGATGATGATGATGATGATGATGATGATGATGATGATGATGATGATGATGATGTTCTTCCTCCAGCTCATGTATTCTCGCGGCTCATTGGTCGACCTGCTCATCAAATCAAACGTCAGTCGCTATGCAGAGTTCAAGAACGTCACCAGGATCCTCACCTATCGCCACGGCAACGTGGAGCAGGTGTGTTCACCTGTCTGTCTCTCTGTCTACCTGTCTGTCTCTCTATCTACCTGTCTCTCTCTCTCTCTGTTCACCTGTCTGTCTCTCTGTCTACCTGTCTCTCTCTCTGTTCACCTGTCTCTCTCTTTGTCTATCTGTCTGTGTCTCTGTGTACCTGTCTCTCTCTCTGTCTACCTGTCTGTCTCTGTCTACCTGTCTCTCTCTCTGTTCACCTGTCTCTCTCTCTGTCTACCTGTCTCTCTCTCTATTCACCTGTCTCTCTCTCTGTCTACCTGTCTGTCTCTCAGGTGCCCTGCAGCAGAGCTGATGTGTTTGCCAGTCGTCAGCTGTCTGTGGTAGAAAAGAGGAAGTTGATGCGTTTCCTGACTTCCTGTGTGGAGGAGACGGAGGAGCAGCGAGGTGAGACAGGTTACCAACAACAACCACGTACGTTAATAAGATGAAGTCAATAGTTCGCTCAGCGTAACATCGTCCACCATGTTGGACTGAAAGAGACGACCAGACGCCAGTAAAACGTCCTCCTACCCAGAGACGTACTCTCTATGTTCCTGACCAACTGCTGACATGTCAGTTCCCGGGGCATTGTGGGTAACGTAGTCCTTTATCCCCCCCCTTCCCTTCAGCCTACAACGGCCGGCCATATTTGGAGTTCCTGCGTGACCAGCAGCTCGGTGACAACCTGGAGCACTTCCTGCTTCACTCCATCGCCATGGTAACAGAAGACACGCCCACAGAGGAGGGCCTCGCCTCCACGCGTCACTTCCTGCGCTGCCTGGGTCGCTACGGCAACACGCCCTTCCTGTTTCCTGTCTACGGACTCGGCGAGATCCCCCAGTGTTTCTGTAGGTAAGAACCTGTCAGGTGGTGTACTACTAATACTACCATTAGTACTACTTCTACTTCTATTTACTCTACTACTGTCACCACTGTTAGTACTACTTCTACCACTACTGCGTCTACACCTACTAGTACTACTACTGTTACACTGCTACTACAAGTAGTGCTGCTCTTGTTACTACTAGTATTACTACTGGTACTACTACTATATCTACTGTGTTACAGTAGAGGCGTTTGTGCTTATTTAAAGTACTAGTACCACTGCAAGTATTGCTTCCACATCTGCCAGTAGTACTACTACTTCTTCATCTGCCGGTGTACTGCATGGTGTGAGTACTGCAGTAGTAGTACTCCAGTGTGATGTACTTCTGCAGTATCTTAATACCAGCAGGGTCCCCGCGGTCGTCTCATTAGAACAGAGCATGAATATTAATGAGGAGGGTGTCGCCCAGGGCTCAGCTCATTTACATATTATACGAGCTCCAGCGGATATTACTGCTCAGCTGAGACACGTTCACACACACACACACACACACACACACACACACACGCACACACCTTATATTGTGTTAGTTTGTCAGCTCTACTGATCAATATTTCTACATAATCTAAACGTCTGTTATTGATAAACTATTACAGCTTTAAAACTCGTCAGTTTGACTTTTCCACTGACGAAGAAAGACATTTTTATTTGCAGAGTTTTTATATGGTATCTCAAAATGATTACCTAGAAAGTCATAATATCTGTTTATAAAGTCAAATCTTTACTTAGAAAGTCCATTTTAACTTTTTATTACTATTAGAAAGCATCATTTTATTTCTTAAGTTTGAAAATCAGATAATCTCCTTTTAAGAATACAGCTTTTACTTAAAAATGTAATTTTCCCTTAAAGGGACCTTGATGACTGAGAACCTTCACAAACATCTGTCCCTGATGTTGACCTGAAGTCAGACATTTAGACTTTAGACATTTACAGATTTAATTAATAAAGTCAATTAAAACGTCTCAACAGTTGATTTAAAGTCTCGTAGATCTCCGCCTCCTTCTCTTTGGCGTGGCCACCGATGACGGTACGCCGTAACGACAGGTGACTTCCTTCCTTCCTCCTTAGATTGTATTATTATTATTATTATTATTATTATTATTATTAAAGGTGATTAGACTACACACACACAAACACACACACACACACAACTGATGAATGTGTGTGTCCTTGATTAAAAGAAAACAAAGCATTAACTGTCCAGACGATGGAAATTACAGTTGTGTGATTTGGCTCAACATCTAACCATGCTTCAAAGAGACAGAACACACACACACACACACACACACACACACACACACACACACACACACACACACACACAGTAATGAACACGTGATGACAGATTGTGTGTGTGTGTGTGACTGAAAGTGTTCACTCTTCAAGAAAAGGTCAATGTGTGTGTGTGTGTGTGTGTGTTACAGTGTGTGTTACAGTGTGTGTTTGTGTGTGTTACAGTGTGTGTTTGTGTGTGTGTTACAGTGTGTGTTACAGTGTGTGTTACAGTGTGTGTGATTTATGGAGCGACCTGATTATTATTGTGATGATTAATCAGCTCAGCTGACTGAGAGATCTGTCAGTCATCATTCTCTTCTTTAAACATCATCTTAATAAAGCTTTTATTCTGAAAATCCTCACTCAGAGACAGAGTCTGAGGAGACCAGATCAGAGGATCTCACTATAAACTCTTAACGGGTTATTAACACATTAAAATCCCTTTAACATCTACAGAATATATGAAATGGTTCATCCTGAAGCTGGGGCTCATTAATGGATTCATTAAGGATTCAAATATATGAATGTTTCCTGTATGACCTCTTTGTTTTGATGTTCTTTAAATGAGTCAAAAATCACTTAACATCTACCAGATAGCATCAAACCTGTCCCTCAACTTTACCCTTAAGAGTTAAACCCCTTAAACTGTACAGATAAAACAATATAGCATTAGATCTTCATACCCACCTGATGATGATGATGGTGATGATGATGGTGATGATGATGATGGTGATGATGATGATGATGATGATGATGGTGATGATGGTGATGATGATGATGATGGTGATGATGGTGATGATGATGTTGATGATGATGATGGTGATGATAATGATGTGATGATGATGGTGATGATGATGGTGATGATGATGATGATGATGATGATGGTGATGATGATGATGATGATGATGATGATGATGGTGATGTTGTTGTTTCAGGATGTGTGCTGTGTTCGGAGGAATCTACTGTCTGAGACACTCGGTCACCTGTCTGCTGCTGGACAAGGACACCAACAGGTACTAATACTACTTTAATACTACTGGGAGTACTCAGAGTACTAGTCTGAGTACTCTGAGCGGAGAACTCCAGTTTGTCGTCGGTGTTTTAATGAGATTAAAAAATGAAGGAATTCAACAGACAGGTAGACAGGTGTGTGTGTGTGTGTGTGTGTGCGTCTGCGTGTGTGTGTGTGTGTGTGTGTGTGTGACCTTCCTGTTCAGAGCTGTGATTGGATGATAATTTATGATCAGTGAAATATTCAATTTATAGAGAGGAAATTAACATCATAATTTAACCCTCTGATCCTCTTCATCTCCTCCTCTTCCTCCTCCTCATCCTCCTCCTCTTCATCTCCTCCTCCTCTTCCTCCTCCTCATCCTCCTCCTCTTCATCTCCTCCTCTTCCTCCTCCTCATCCTCCTCCTCTTCATCTCCTCCTCCTCTTCCTCCTACTCTTCCTCCTCTTCATCTCCTCCTCTTCATCATGTTTTGCTGCCTGATTAAATGCTAGCAGAGCTAACAGAGCTAACAGAGCTAACAGAGCTAACCCAGCAGCAGGAGCTCTGACTGTGTGTTATTATCATCTGTCTATTAACCTTAAGAGTGTGTGTGACCTTCTAGTGTGTGTGTGTGTGTGTGTGTCAGAGGTTATGGATGAGCTTTTGTGCGCATCATTATTCCCAATAATAGGTTTCAGCAGCGCCTCAATGTGTGTGTGTGTGTGTGTGTGTGTGTGTGTGTGTGTGTGTGTGTGTGTGTGTGTGTGTGTGTGTGTGTGTGTGTGTGTGTGTGTGTGTGTGTGTGTGTGTGTGTGTGTGTGAGACACCCTTGAACAGGCAGCATCTGACCAATCAATCACTTCTCTATTGAGCAGGTGATTTAATGGAGTCAGATATTCAGATGGTTGTGATCTGACAGTCCGTTAAACTAACTGTAGGAAGTTAAACTCAGCTGATTAATCCATCAGTTGATCGACGGAACACTTTAGATTAATTCTAACTTTTGATTCATCGTTTGTTTAAAGCAAAATCACCAAAAAATCACTGATTCAAGTTTGTCAAATGTGAATATTGTTGTTTTTCTGAGTCTGTGAACTGAATGTCTTTGTGTTTTAAACTAAACGAGGCAGCTGAAGACTTAAAGAAACTCAGAGGGACGTTTACTGACATTTAAATTTAGTTTAAAATCTATCTGTCTTTAGTCTAATCTATGACATCATGGCGTCCTGTCTCCTCCCCTTTCTGTCAGGTGTAAGGCGGTGATTGACAGCCGAGGGCAGCGAATCAGCTGCAGCCATTTCATAGTAGAGGACGGCTTCGTGGGGGCGGACCGGAAGAGGGTGGCCACGCCCACAAGGTCAGGACCCACCAATCCTCAACCATCAAACAGTCATCATCGAAGCAGCCATCTCACACCCTAGCAACCACCAATAATCAGTTAAATCACACCCTAGCAACCACCAACAATCAGTTTAATCACACCCTAGCAACCACCAACAATCAGTTTAATCACACCCTAGCAACCACCAATAATCAGTTCAATCACACCCTAGCAACCACCAATAATCAGTTCAATCACACCCTAGCAACCATTAATAATCAGTTTAATCACACCCTAGCAACCATTAATAATCAGTTTAATCACACCCTAGCAACCACCAATAATCAGTTTAATCACACCTTAGCAACCACCAATAATCAGTTTAATCACACCCTAGCAACCAGTGATAATCAGTTTAATCACACCCTAGCAACCGCTGATAATCACTTTAATCACACCCTAGCAACCAGTGATAATCAGTGTAATCACACCCTAGCACAACCGCTGATAATCAGTTTAATCACACCCTAGCAACCACCAATAATCAGTTTAATCACACCCTAGCAATCAGTGATAATCAGTTTAATCACACCCTAGCAACCGCTGATAATCACTTTAATCACACCCTAGCAACCAGTGATAATCAGTGTAATCACACCCTAGCAACCACCAACAATCAGTTTAATCACACCCTAGCAACCACCAACAATCAGTTCAATCACACCCTAGCAACCACCAATAATCAGTTTAATCACACCCTAGCAACCACCAACAATCAGTTTAATCACACCCTAGCAACCACCAACAATCAGTTCAATCACACCCTAGCAACCACCAATAATCAGTTAAATCACACCCTAGCAACCACCAACAATCAGTTAAATCACACCCTAGCAACCACCAACAATCAGTTAAATCACACCCTAGCAACCACCAATAATCACTTTAATCACACCCTAGCAACCATTGATAATCAGTTTATTCACACCCTAGCAACCACTGATAATCAGTTTATTCACACCCTAGCAACCGCTGATAATCAGTTTATTCACACCCTAGCAACCACTGATAATCAGTTTATTCACACCCTAGCAACCATTGATAATCAGTTTATTCACACCCTAGCAGCCACTGATAAATCAGTTTATTCACACCCTAGCAACCATTGATAATCAGTTTATTCACACCCTAGCAACCACTGATAATCAGTTTATTCACACCCTAGCAACCAGTGATAATTAGTGTAATCACACCCTAGCAACCGCTGATAATCAGTTTATTCACACCCTAGCAACCACTGATAATCAGTTTATTCACACCCTAGCAACCACCAATAATCAGTGTAATCACACCCTAGCAACCGCTGATAATCAGTTTATTCACACCCTAGCAACCAGTGATAATCAGTCTGTGTGTGTCTTCAGGTTTCTGTCCAGAGCCGTGTTGATCACGGACGGCTCCGTCCTGCCCAGCGACTCAGACCAACAGGTAAATGATGCTCATAAAACATTTACATTTGTTTATTTTCTTTATTATTTTGCTGTTTTCTTCACTCTTTGTTATCAGTATTATTCTTATTCGGTACATTTTTAGACGATATCGGAGAAGCGTTTCAGAGACGGAGAGAAAGGGTTGCTAACAGCAGCCGTTAGCAGAAGGCTAAACTGTCATGTGGTGATGCTCTCAGAGCGTTGATGGACGTCTCTATCAGGTCAACCTGACTGACGTCTGCAGCATCAGGACCACGACGTCCGTCAGTCTCTGCAAAGACCCGACAGACTTTAATCAGACTCTCGGAGTGTTTCAGAGTGAAGCTTCAGGTCAGAGGTCAGCGTGTCCTTCAGTCCCAGTGCATTATGGGATTGATGTTCATGAATATCAGAGAAGTGATGAAGAAGACAAAAGATCAGAAAGAAAGTCAGAGAGGAACAGTCAAATAAATGTAAGAGTCAATTACTGAAGACAATCCTCAAAGTCACCTGAACACACACACACACACACACACACACACACACACACACACACACACACACTAATTAGGTTGTGAGTTAAATATTGAGATATTGAATGAGGTCTGGTCAGAGTGTGTCAGCCTGCAGTGATCAGTAATGAGATGAAACTAATCTGGTTCTCTGAGGACGTCCTCCATTAAAGACATCTCTCTGTCTGTCTGTCTGTCTGTCTGTCTCTCTGTCTCTCTGTCTGTGTCTCTCTGTCTAACTGTCTCTCTGTCTAACTGTCTCTCTGTCTGTCTCTCTGTCTCTCTGTCTGTCTGTCTCTCTGTCTCTCTGTCTGTCTCTCTGTCTAACTGTTTGTCTCTCTGTCTGTCTGCCAGGTCTCCATGGTAACGGTTCCTCCAATAGCAGCAGGATGTCCGGTGGTGAAGATGGTGGAGCTCTGTCCGTCCACGATGACCTGCATGCCGGGGACACGTGAGTCTGAGTCTGTTTGTCGTCGAGCTGCTATGAGACAGAAAATATTCAACAACACTGAATAACACTGCAAAGTTACACCAAATGTTGGAGAGGACAAACTGTCTTCAAAGGGGTCCCTTGACCTCCCTAAAGACCCCCTGGACCCCCTAAACCCCCTAAAGACCCCCTGTAACCCCCTAAAGACCTCCTGTAACCCCCTAAAGACCCCATGTACCCCCTAAAGACCCCTGGACCCCCTAAAGACCCCCTGTACCCCCTAAAGACCCCCTGTACCCCCTAAAGACCCCTGGACCCCCTAAAGACCCCCTGTACCCCCTAAAGACCTCCTGTAACCCCCTAAAGACCTCCTGTAACCCCCTAAAGACCCCCTGTAACCCCCTAAAGACCCCTGTACCCCCTAAAGACCTCCTGTAACCCCCTAAAGACCTCCTGTAACCCCCTAAAGACCTCCTGTAACCCCCTATAGACCTGTAACCCCCTAAAGACCTCCTGTATCCCCCTATAGACCTCCTGTAACCCCCTAAAGACCTCCTGTAACCCCCTATAGACCTGTAACCCCCTAAAGACCTCCTGTAACCCCCTATAGACCTCCTATAACCCCCTAAAGACCCCCTGTACCCCCTAAAGACCCCCTAGACCCCCTGTAACCCCCTAAAGACCTCCTGTAACCCCCTAAAGACCCCCTGTACCCCTTAAAGACCCCCTAAACCCCCTAAAGACCCCCTGTAACCCTCTATAGACCTCCAGTAACCCCCTAAAACCCCCCTGGACCCCCTACAGACCCCCTGTAACCCCCTACAGAAGACTAGACCGGCTCTCTTGTGGCTCTCGGAGGGTTAAATATATGAAATATGTTAAATGTGAAAGATGTGAAGCAGAGAGGATGATGGTCTGAGAATCCTCCAGTGTCCTTGAAGAGAAAACTGATGAATCCACCAACAGAAACACTGATTAATGACACACACACACACACACACACACACACACACACATACACACATACTGCTCTGTGTGTGTGTGTGTGTGTGAGCTTCTTATTCTGCTGTGTTGTCGTGATGCTGCAGTGTGATTGGTTACTGAGTCAGTGGGCCTGAACGCCTTCAAAACAAAACACCATTTATCTAACCACACACACACACACACACACACACACACACACACACACACACACACACACACACACACACACACACAGCGTTTTCATATCCACAATAAAGTCGTAAAAAAAAAGTCTTAAAATTGTGTTCCAGACCAATCAGCTGATTATTGACATAATAATCAGTTTAAGTCACTGATCAAAGAAATGTAACAAATAAATACTTATATATAAATTGAGTGAATTATTTATGATTAAAATAATAAATCTATAATTCATGTGTAAACTGTTATTAATGCAGTAGTTTAATGAGGTTTACTTCCTGTCCGTCTGTAGATCTGGTTCATCTGACCTGTCAGTCAGTCGGCTCCGCCTACGAGGACCTGTCGCCGCTGGTTACCAGGATGTTCCGCACGCCAGAGTCACATGACCAAGGTAACACACACACACACACACACACACACACACACACACACACACACACACAATGCCAAGACCTGAATGCACACAATTAGAGTAATAGAAACGCTGTTCTCCTGGTGTCCTGATGTTGTTGAACATCTGGTCGCCGGTCATCAATACTAAACGTCTTGAGTGGTGTCTAGTTTCTGTAATTCTAAAGTTCCTGAGTATGTAGATATCTACGGTAGAAACACCGTCTCTGGATGACGTCATGTTGAGTGTTGATGGAGCGGCTGCAGAGCCCGGTGCTGATCCAACCAGACTCCATTCACAAAACAAGCATTTTAAAAGTTGTCAGCTTGTCGTCACGGTAACAGACGTGACAAAGCACGTATTCAGACGTTTTACTGATCAGCATCATGATGTCGTTATTTCAGCATCATTTTGATCCGTTTATTGATTTTAAATCAGAGCTCAGTCTGTTGATTCTGGGTTCATACCATCGATAGAACCAGATGAATCCAGCCGTGAATAAACGGATCTGGAGGTGAAACTGTGGCGAGCAAAGCGCGGCGTGCTGTGAACACGGTAGAGATGATACTCTCTCTATGCTGTAAACTTTCTCTCCTCTCTGACCTCCTCCTCCTCCTCCTCCTCCTCTCTTTGTCTTTAATTCATTCATCATCTTCTTCTGTGCTTTTAATTATAACATGAACAACCTCCAGGAACACACGGGGAGGATGGATGGATGCAGGTGGACAGAGATTCATCACTGATGATGAGGAGAGAAGTTTCTGTTAAACTGCAGCTTCAGCTTCTTTCAGTCTGAAGCTCAACACTCTGATCGACCTGCAACCGACATTATCTCTTTCATTACAATTACATTTATTTATTCTTATGTATTTATTTATTGTTTCTGTTATTTTGTCCACTCTATTTATGTACATGAGAAGTAGAGCTCTCTTTGACCTCAATAATAAACACACCGTAGAATTAACCAACGCCGTCACAGTGAACACCATAACAACGCCGTCACAGTGAACACCATAACAACGCCGTCACAGTGAACACCATAACAACGCCGTCACAGTGAACACCATAACAACGCCGTCACAGTGAACACCATAACAACGCCGTCACAGTGAACACCATAACAACGCCGTCACAGTGAACACCGTAACAACGCCGTCACAGTGAACACCATAACAACGCCGTCACAGTGAACACCGTAACAACGCCGTCACAGTGAACACCGTAACAACGCCGTCACAGTGAACACCGTAACAACGCCGTCACAGTGAACACCGTAACAACGCCGTCACAGTGAACACCGTAACAACGCCGTCACAGTGAACACCGTAACAACGCCGTCACAGTGAACACCGTAACAACGCCGTCACAGTGAACACCGTAACAACGCCGTCACAGTGAACACCGTAACAACGCCGTCACAGTGAACACCGTAACAACGCCGTCACAGTGAACACCGTAACAACGCCGTCACAGTGAACACCGTAACAACGCCGTCACAGTGAACACCGTAACAACGCCGTCACAGTGAACACCGTAACAACGCCGTCACAGTGAACACCGTAACAACGCCGTCACAGTGAACACCGTAACAACGCCGTCACAGTGAACACCGTAACAACGCCGTCACAGTGAACACCGTAACAACGCCGTCACAGTGAACACCGTAACAACGCCGTCACAGTGAACACCGTAACAACGCCGTCACAGTGAACACCGTAACAACGCCGTCACAGTGAACACCGTAACAACGCCGTCACAGTGAACACCGTAACAACGCCGTCACAGTGAACACCGTAACAACGCCGTCACAGTAAACACCGTAACAACGCCGTCACAGTGAACACCGTAACAACGCCGTCACAGTGAACACCGTAACAACGCCGTCACAGTGAACACCATAACAATGCCTTCATTTCTTTAACGCCACTCAGTTCTTTAACGCAACTTGTGATGTTTTTGCTCAGCTTTTTAATTAAGTATTAATTTTTCTTTTAACCGTTTAATCAATAGCATTAATCGGTTAAAATTCTTAATGTCGGTTAAACAGTTAATTATTAACAAGGATGCACCGATGCCGACACCAGGATCGGGTATCGGGTCCGATACTGATCTCATGTACTCCTAAAACGGCACCGATACAACGGCACCGATACCACGGCACCGATACCACGGCACCGATACAACGGCACCGATACAACGGCACCGATACCACGGCACCGATACCACGGCACCGATACCACGGCACCGATACAACGGCACCGATACCACACCGATACAACGGCAACGATACCACGGCACCGATACCACGGCACCGATACCACGGCACCGATACAACGGCACCGATACCACACCGATACAACGGCAACGATACCACGGCACCGATACCACGGCACCGATACCACGGCACCGATACAACGGCACCGATACCACACCGATACAACGGCAACGATACAACGGCACCGATACCACGGCACCGATACAACGGCACCGATACCACGGCACCGATACCACAGCACCGATACAACGGCACCGATACCACACCGATACAACGGCAACGATACAACGGCACCGATACAACGGCACCGATACAACGGCACCGATACCACGGCACCGATACAACGGCACCGATACAACGGCACCGATACCACGGCACCGATACCACGGCACCGATACCACGGCACCGATACAACGGCACCGATACCACGGCACCGATACAACGGCACCGATACCACACCGATACAACGGCAACGATACAACGGCACCGATACCACGGCACCGATACCACGGCACCGATACAACGGCACCGATACAACGGCACCGATACCACGGCACCGATACCACTTTACGGCAGCGTGACGTTAACCTCTCGTCACCATCTCTCGGGTCGTCCCGCTCCACCTCCCTGACGGTGTGGTGAGACGGGCTGAATAACGTGGTTTCGGTGCATCTCTAGTTCTTAACGTCCCTAGTCCTGGTTAAAACGTGTGATTCAGGTCGTCAGACTGAAGGTTTGATGTGACGCGGTACTAAACATGGTGGTAGTTTAGAACGTGTGGACGGTGACTTCCTGTCCCTGAAGAGCCCCCCCCCCAGTGTCTCTGTATGTTAATCTGACATTTGGTCCCTTCAGAGGATTTGATCTCACTGAGACTGACATTTAAAGCCTCCATATTCTTCATCAGACGGTCTGACAGCGTGATGTTCTCTCTCCACACAGGAAGTACAGCACTGCAGTTTCACTTAACAAAATAAAAGCTCTCATTCAGCTCCATTGATCTCCAGATTTAACCCCTAATACACCATATCACACCATAACGGGCGGCTGTGGCTCAGAGGGTAGAGCAGGTTGTCCACCAATCGGAAGGTCGGTGGTTCGATCCCCGGCTGCTCCGGGTCACATGTCGATGTGTCCTTGAGCAAGACACTTAACCCCAAATTGCTCCCGGAGGCATAGCCATCGGTGTGTGAATGAGTATTTAGATTAAATCCTGATGGTCAAAGTTGGCACCTTAGTAGCCTCTGCCATCAGTGTATGTGAATGTGTGTGTGAATGGGTGAATACTGACATGTAGTGTAAAGCGCTTTGAGTGGTCGGAAGACTAGAAAAGCGCTATATAAGTCCAAGTCCATTTACCATTTACCATAACACACCATAACACACCGTTCACATCCGACAGGAGCAGAGCTACTCTATTAGAACCCTACAGTCTGCTGCACCTCCTCCTCCTCTCCTCCTCCTCCTCTTCCTCCTCCTCCTCCTCCTCTTCATCTCCTCCTCCTCCTCTTCTCCTCCTCTTCTCCTCCTCCTCCTCCTCCTCCTCTTCATCTCCTCCTCCTCCTCTTCTCTTCCTCTTCATCTCCTCTTCCTTCTCCTCCTCCTCCTCCTCTTCATCTCCTCCTCCTCCTCTTCTCTTCCTCTTCATCTCCTCTTCCTTCTCCTCCTCCTCCTCCTCTTCATCTCCTCTTCCTCCTCCTCCTCTTCTCTTCTCTTCCTCTTCATCTCCTCTTCCTTCTCCTCCTCCTCCTCGTCTTCATCTCCTCTTCCTCCTCCTCCTCTTCTCTTCTCCTCCTCTTCATCTCCTCTTCCTCCTCCTCCTCCTCTTCTCCTCCTCTTCTCTTCCTCTTCATCTCCTCTTCCTTCTCCTCCTCCTCCTCCTCTTCATCTCCTCTTCCTCCTCCTCCTCTTCTCTTCTCTTCCTCTTCATCTCCTCTTCCTTCTCCTCCTCCTCTTCATCTCCTCTTCCTCCTCCTCCTCTTCTCTTCTCCTCCTCTTCATCTCCTCTTCCTCCTCCTCCTCCTCTTCTCCTCCTCTTCTCTTCCTCTTCATCTCCTCCTCCTCTCCTCCTCTTCTCCTCCTCTTCATCTCCTCTTCCTCCTCCTCCTCCTCCTCCTCCTCTTCTCCTCCTCTTCATCTCCTCCTCCTCCTCTTCTCCTCCTCTTCTCCTCCTCTTCTCTTCCTCTTCATCTCCTCCTCCTCTTCTTCTCCTCTAATTGACATTTGACTAACAACCTCTTTGACATTTTACACATCTCTTCTTTTCTTTTCTTTGCTGTTGTCTCTTCCTGTCTTTTTAAAGGGTAACCATGGCGACAGACGTCTTTGAGGTTGCTGTTTGTTGTATTGATCATCAGAGTGTAATGTAATAGATTACAGTTACTGGTCCCAGTAACACGCAGCAGGAGGAGTCAGATGGATTTGCTTCATCTGAGTCTCTGTGGAGGTAGAAGGAAGTTACCGCTTTTATTGTGGTAGTCTGAGTAACGTGACGTCATATCTGTTAATCCGTAATTGATATAATAATAATATATACTTTATTAATTCATATAATAATAATAATATATATAATATAATAAACTTTATTAATTAAAGTCATAGTTTAATTAACTTTATTAATTAATATAATAATATATATAATATACTTTATTAATCAAAATCACAATATAATAAACTATATTTATTAAATGACTATAATAAACTTTATTAATTACCTGTCTGTCTGTCTGTCTGTCTCTCTCTCTGTCTGTCTCTCTCTCTGTCTGTCTCTCTCTCTGTCTGTCTGTCTGTCTGTCTGTCTGTCTGTCTGTCTGTCTCTCTGTCTGTCTCTCTCTCTGTCTGTCTGTCTGTCTGTCTGTCTGTCTGTCTGTCTGTCTGTCTGTCTGTCTGTCTCTCTGTCTGTCTGTCTGTCTGTCTGTCTGCAGAGAGCTGCCCGTCTGTCCTCTGGTGTCTCTACTTCAACATGGTCGACGGTTCTGGTCTGGAGGTCGAAGGTCACGACCTCCCGTCTAACGTGTACGTGTGCTCCGGACCGGACGGAGAGCTGGGTCACGAGCACGCCGTCAGACAGGTGAGACTCTGAGGATGGATTCAGGTATCTGCTGTCATTAACTCAGACTGAAACACTCATCCAGAGCTGGTCACATCAGATCAATACCTTTATTGATCTATTGATCACTGATTGATCTAATAAAAGACGTGTCATTTCTACGCTGCGTTCAGGCCGAGTCCATCTTCCACAAGATTCTTCCTGAGGAGGAGTTCTGTCCTCCGGCTCCCAACCCTGAAGACATCATCTACGACGGAGACAACACCTCCTCCAACACCGGAGAGGAGGAGAAGGACGGAGGAGACGAGGACAAGGATGGAGGAGGGAAGGATGATGGAGAGAAGGATGGAGGAAAGAAGGATGATGGAGAGGAGGATGGAGGAAAGAAGGATGGAGGAGAGAAGGATGATGGAGAGAAGGACGGAGGAGAGGAGGATGAAGGAGGAGAAGAGGAGGAGGTGCTGCAGGAGGAGCAGAAGCCTCACTCTGAGGAGTAAATCTTCATCCTTCCATCAAAGCCAGAACCTCCTGCAGTGCATTGTGGGTTAAAGTTGCCTTCATTCATGGTTTTAAATCTTTATTATTATTTTTCTATTATCAGTTTTTTTATTTTATTTTCAGAACTTTATTATTTTTCTGCTTCCTGTCTTATATAAATATCGTTCTGTGTAAACATTAAAGCTTCAACATGAATTCAAACCGTCATCAGAGTTTATTATAACCACAGGTTATAACCAGAGTTTATTCACAACAACGTCAACACAACAAGTCATAGTTTAATAAACTCTCTTAATATAATAATAATAATAATATATATATAATACACTTTATTAATTAAAGTCAGAGTATAATAAACTTTATTAATTAATATAATAGTAATATATATATAATATAATAAACGTTATTAATTAAAGTAACAGTATAATACACTTTATTAATATAATAATATATATAATATAATACACTTTATTAATTAATATAATAATAATAATAACAATATAATAAACTTAATATAATAATAATAATATATATAATATAATACGCTTTATTAATTAATATATATATATATTTATATATATAAATTAATTATATATATATTATTATATTAATTAATAATATATATATATATATATATATTATTAATTAATATATATATATTTATATATATAAATTAATTATATATATATATATATATATATATATATATATATATAAAATATATATATATATATAAAATAAACTTGATTTCCAACAAAGATAAAAACAGTTGTCCCACCTTTCAGAGCTCCATGTGAGAAACACAATTAATAAAGTAAAATAATATAATCTGAGTTGGTGGAAGGTTGAAGGCGTTTGAGTCCAGAGAGACTTCAGGAGGAACCAATGTGAGAGCTCTCGGTTCCGGCGGACGGTGATGACTGCTGCACGCACCTGCGGCCATGTGTTGACACGTGAAGGCTGCTGGTCAGGAGGACTACAGGTGAGTCTACAGGTGAGTCTACATACAGGTGAGTCTACTTACAGGTGAGTCTACATACAGGTGAGTCTACCAGTGAGTCTACATACAGGTGAGTCTACTTACAGGTGAGTCTACTTACAGGTGAGTCTACCGGGTCTAAACAGAACACCTGGGGGTTCTTTTACCTGCTTCACACCTGGAGGCTCCTTCAGGCTCCTTCAGGCTCCTTCAGGCTCCTTCAGGCTCCTTCAGGCTGCAGCTGTTTAAAGGTGAGATGGAGACCACCACTCCTCCATGTTTATGTTCTCAGGTTGGTTGGTGTTCTCTGGTTGAAGTTCTCTGGTTGGTGTTCTCTGGTTGATGTTCTCAGGTTGATGTTCTCATGTTGATGTTCTCTGGTTGGTTGATGTTCTCAGGTTGATGTTCTCTGGTTGGTGTTCTCTGGTTGGTGTTCTCTGGTTGGTGTTCTCATGTTGATGTTCTCTGGTTGGTTGATGTTCTCAGGTTGATGTTCTCTGGTTGGTGTTCTCTGGTTGGTGTTCTCTGGTTGGTGTTCTCAGGTTGGTGTTCTCTGGTTGGTGTTCTCTGGTTGATGTTCTCATGTTGATGTTCTCTGGTTGGTGTTCTCAGGTTGAAGTTCTCTGGTTGGTGTTCTCTGGTTGATGTTCTCAGGTTGATGTTCTCATGTTGATGTTCTCTGGTTGAAGTTCTCTGGTTGGTGTTCTCTGGTTGATGTTCTCAGGTTGATGTTCTCATGTTGATGTTCTCTGGTTGAAGTTCTCTGGTTGGTGTTCTCTGGTTGATGTTCCCATGTTGATGTTCTCTGGTTGAAGTTCTCTGGTTGGTGTTCTCTGGTTGATGTTCTCTGGTTGGTGTTCTCAGGTTGAAGTTCTCTGGTTGGTGTTCTCTGGTTGGTGTTCTCAGGTTGGTGTTCTCATGTTGATGTTCTCTGGTTGAAGTTCTCTGGTTGGTGTTCTCTGGTTGATGTTCTCAGGTTGATGTTCCCATGTTGATGTTCTCTGGTTGAAGTTCTCTGGTTGGTGTTCTCTGGTTGGTGTTCTCTGGTTGATGTTCTCAGGTTGATGTTCTCATGTTGATGTTCTCTGGTTGGTTGATGTTCTCAGGTTGATGTTCTCTGGTTGGTGTTCTCTGGTTGGTGTTCTCTGGTTGGTGTTCTCAGGTTGGTGTTCTCATGTTGATGTTCTCTGGTTGGTTGATGTTCTCAGGTTGATGTTCTCTGGTTGGTGTTCTCTGGTTGGTGTTCTCTGGTTGGTGTTCTCAGGTTGGTGTTCTCTGGTTGGTGTTCTCTGGTTGATGTTCTCATGTTGATGTTCTCTGGTTGGTGTTCTCAGGTTGAAGTTCTCTGGTTGGTGTTATCTGGTTGATGTTCTCAGGTTGATGTTCTCATGTTGATGTTCTCTGGTTGAAGTTCTCTGGTTGGTGTTCTCTGGTTGATGTTCTCAGGTTGATGTTCTCATGTTGATGTTCTCATGTTGATGTTCTCTGGTTGGTGTTCTCTGGTTGAAGTTCTCTGGTTGGTGTTCTCTGGTTGATGTTCTCAGGTTGATGTTCTCATGTTGATGTTCTCTGGTTGGTGTTCTCAGGTTGGTGTTCTCATGTTGATGTTCTCAGGTTGGTTGATGTTCTCAGGTTGATGTTCTCTGGTTGGTGTTCTCTGGTTGGTGTTCTCAGGTTGGTGTTCTCAGGTTGGTGTTCTCAGGTTGATGTTCTCATGTTGATGTTCTCTGGTTGGTGTTCTCAGGTTGGTGTTCTCATGTTGATGTTCTCAGGTTGGTTGATGTTCTCTGGTTGATGTTCTCTGGTTGGTGTTCTCAGGTTGATGTTCTCTGGTTGGTGTTCTCTGGTTGATGTTCTCAGGTTGATGTTCTCATGTTGATGTTCTCTGGTTGGTGTTCTCAGGTTGATGTTCTCTGGTTGGTGTTCTCTGGTTGATGTTCTCAGGTTGATGTTCTCATGTTGATGTTCTCTGGTTGGTGTTCTCTGGTTGATGTTCTCAGGTTGATGTTCTCATGTTGATGTTCTCTGGTTGGTGTTCTCAGGTTGATGTTCTCATGTTGATGTTCTCAGGTTGATGTTCTCTGGTTGGTGTTCTCTGGTTGATGTTCTCAGGTTGATGTTCTCATGTTGATGTTCTCTGGTTGATGTTCTCAGGTTGATGTTCTCATGTTGATGTTCTCATGTTGATGTTCTCATGTTGATGTTCTCTGGTTGGTGTTCTCTGGTTGATGTTCTCAGGTTGATGTTCTCATGTTGATGTTCTCTGGTTGGTGTTCTCTGGTTGATGTTCTCTGGTTGGTGTTCTCTGGTTGATGTTCTCAGGTTGATGTTCTCATGTTGATGTTCTCTGGTTGGTGTTCTCAGGTTGATACACACTAAACTACTAATACACACTACTAATACACACTACTAATACACACTAAACTACTAATACACACTACTAATACATACTAAACTACTAATACATACTAAGCATTTTAGTGTGTATTAGTAGTTTAGTATGTATTAGTAGTTTAGTGTGTATTAGTTTAGTGTGTATTAGTAGTTTAGTGTGTGTTAGTAGTTTAGTGTGTAGTAGTTTAGTGTGTATTAGTAGTTTAGTGTGTGTTAGTAGTTTAGTGTGTAGTAGTTTAGTGTGTAGTAGTTTAGTGTGTATTAGTAGTTTAGTGTGTAGTAGTTTAGTATGTATTAGTAGTTTAGTGTGTATTAGTAGTTTAGTGTGTGTTAGTAGTTTAGTGTGTAGTAGTTTAGTGTGTATTAGTAGTTTAGTGTGTGTTAGTAGTTTAGTGTGTAGTAGTTTAGTGTGTAGTAGTTTAGTGTGTATTAGTAGTTTAGTGTGTAGTAGTTTAGTGTGTAGTAGTTTAGTGTGTATTAGTAGTTTAGTGTGTGTTAGTAGTTTAGTATGTATTAGTAGTATTAGTAGTTTAGTATGTATTAGTTTAGTGTGTATTAGTAGTTTAGTATGTGTTAGTAGTTTAGTGTGTATTAGTAGTTTAGTGTGTGTTAGTAGTTTAGTGTGTAGTAGTTTAGTGTGTAGTAGTTTAGTGTGTATTAGTAGTTTAGTGTGTAGTAGTTTAGTGTGTAGTAGTTTAGTGTGTATTAGTAGTTTAGTGTGTAGTAGTTTAGTGTGTAGTAGTTTAGTGTGTATTAGTAGTTTAGTGTGTGTTAGTAGTTTAGTATGTATTAGTAGTATTAGTAGTTTAGTATGTATTAGTTTAGTGTGTATTAGTAGTTTAGTATGTGTTAGTAGTTTAGTGTCATAAAGTCAGTTAAGATGAAACACTGAGGGAGAAGGAGTAGAAATGTGACGCTTCAGGTGAAGTTCATGTTGTTTCTCTACTTCAACATTTAGAAACAGGAAGTGGATCAGAGGGGAGCCGGTTCTCAGAGCTCACGCCGAGCTGCTGCTCAGACCTCCTGGCAGCACGCCGCTCCTACCCACAATCCCCTGGGAGAGATACAGAGGCATGATGGGAAACTAAAGGGTAAACATGGCCCACAGACAACCACCCCCCCCCCCCCCCCTAATGTCAGTTCTTCTGTGTTCACTTTAAATGTGTCCCCCTGTCCCACTGTCTCTCTGAGCTTCCAGGTAGGTTGATCAGAGACTCAGGCTGCTGCTGCCTCCTGCTGGCCGACAGCCTCATCTACACCTACAGGGGTTGGACAAAATAATGTGAACACCTGGAGCGTCACTCTACCTGTAGTATATAACACTTCCTGTCCTTAGTTCAGGTTTAATACTATTAATGTAAATAATGAACCGTTTTAATAGTTTAATATTATTACTGCAAATAATCTTAAGTCATAGTATAGTATGTCGAAAAATTTCATGAAAAAAGTCATAGTATAAGTATGTCGAAAAATGTCATAGTATAGTATGTCGAAAACTTTTATGAAAAAAAGTCATAGTATTGTATGTCGAAAACTTTTATGAAAAAAAGTCATAGTATTGTATGTCGAAAACTTTTATGAAAAAAAGTCATAGTATTGTATGTCGAAAACTTTTATGAAAAAAAGTCATAGTATAGTACGTCGAAAAATTTCGTGAAAAATGTCATAGTTTAGTATGACGAAATATTTGATAAAAAAAATCGTATGTCGCAAAATTTTATGAAAAAAAGTCATGGTATAGTATGTCGAAAAATTTTATAAAAAAAAAGTCATGGTATAGTATGTCGAAAAATTTCATGAAAAAAGTCATAGTATAGTATGTCGAAAACTTTGATGAAAAAAAGTCATAGTATAGTATGTCAAAAAATGTCATTAAAAAAAGTCATAGTATAGTATGTCGAAAACTTTGATGAAAAAAAGTCATAGTATAGTACGTCGAAAAATTTCGTGAAAAATGTCATAGTTTAGTATGACGAAATATTTGATAAAAAAAATCATAGTATAGTATGTCGAAAAATTTCATAGTATAGTATGTCGAAAAATTTCGTGAAGAAAAGTCATAGTATAGCATGTCGAAAGATTTCATGAAAAATGTCATAGTAGTATGTCGAAAACCTTTATGAAAAAAAGTCATAGTATAGCATGTTGAAAAGTTTTATGAAAAAAAGTCATAGTATAGTATGTCGTAAAATTTCATGAAAAAAAGTCATGGTATAGTATGTCGAAAAATTTCATAGTATAGTATGTCGAAAACTTTTATGAAAAAAAGTCATAGTATAGTACGTCGAAAAATTTCATAGTATAGTATGTCGAAAACTTTTATGAAAAAAAGTCATAGTATAGTATGTCGAAAACTTTTATGAAAAAAAGTCATAGTATAGTATGTCGAAAACTTTGATGAAAAAAAGTCATAGTATAGTATGTCAAAAAATGTCATTAAAAAAAGTCATAGTATAGTATGTCGAAAACTTTGATGAAAAAAAGTCATAGTATAGTATGTCGAAAACTTTTATGAAAAAAAGTCATAGTATAGTATGTCAAAAAATGTCATTAAAAAAAGTCATAGTATAGTATGTCGAAAAATTTGATGAAAAAGTCATAGTTTAGTATGACGAAATATTTGATAAAAAAATTCATAGTATAGTATGTCGAAAACTTTGATGAAAAAAAGTCATAGTATAGTATGTCAAAAAATGTCATTAAAAAAAGTCATAGTATAGTATGTCGAAAAATTTGATGAAAAAGTCATAGTTTAGTATGACGAAATATTTGATAAAAAAAGTCATAGTATAGTATGTCGAAAACTTTGATGAAAAAAAGTCATAGTATAGTACGTCGAAAAATTTCATAGTATAGTATGTTGAAAAGTTTTATGAAAAAAAGTCATGGTATAGCATGTCGTAAAATTTCATGAAAAAAGTCATAGTATAGTATGTTGAAAACTTTTATGAAAAAAAGTCATAGTATAGTATGTCGAAAAATTTAATAGTATAGTATGTCGAAAACTTTGATGAAAAAAAGTCATGGTATAGCATGTCGAAAGATTTCATGAAAAAAGTCATAGTATAGTATGTCGAAAACCTTTATGAAAAAAAGTCATAGTATAGTATGTCGAAAAATTTCGTGAAGAAAAGTCATAGTTTAGTATGACGAAATATTTGATAAAAAAAATCATAGTATAGTATGTCGAAAACTTTTATGAAAAAAAGTCATAGTATAGTATGTCGAAAACTTTTATGAAAAAAAGTCATAGTATAGTATGTCGAAAACTTTTATGAAAAAAAGTCATTGAATAGTATGTCGAAAAATTTCGTGAAGAAAAGTCATAGTATAGTATGTCGAAAACGTTGATGAAAAAAAGTCATAGTATAGCATGTCGAAAGATTTCATGAAAAAAGTCATAGTATAGTATGTCGAAAACCTTTATGAAAAAAAGTCATAGTATAGTATGTCGAAAACTTTGATGAAAGAAAGTCATAGTATAGTATGTCGAAAACTTTTATGAAAAAAAGTCATAGTATAGTATGTCAAAAAATGTCATTAAAAAAAGTCATAGTATAGTATGTCGAAAAATTTGATGAAAAAGTCATAGTTTAGTATGACGAAATATTTGATAAAAAAAGTCATAGTATAGTATGTCGAAAACTTTGATGAAAAAAAGTCATAGTATAGCAAGTCGAAAGATTTCATGAAAAAAGTTATAGTATAGTATGTCGAAAAATTTCATGAAAAAAAGTCATAGTACAGTATGTCGAAAACTTTTATTAAAAAAAGTCATAGTATAGTATGTCGAAAAATTTCGTGAAAAATGTCATAGTATAGTATGTCGAAAACTTTTATGAAAAAAAGTTATAGTATAGTATGTCGAAAAATTTCGTGAAGAAAAGTCATAGTATAGTATGTCGAAAACTTTTATGAAAAAAAGTCATAGTATAGTATGTCGAAAACTTTGATGAAAAAAAGTCATAGTATAGTACGTCGAAAAATTTCATAGTATAGTATGTTGAAAAGTTTTATGAAAAAAAGTCATAGTATAGTATGTCGTAAAATTTCATGAAAAAAGTCATAGTATAGTATGTTGAAAACTTTTATGAAAAAAAGTCATAGTATAGTATGTCGAAAAATTTCGTGAAGAAAAATCATAGTATAGTATGTCGAAAACTTTGATGAAAAAAAGTCATGGTATAGCATGTCGAAAGATTTCATGAAAAAAGTCATAGCATAGTATGTCGACAGATTTCATGAAAAAAGTCATAGTATAGTATGTCGAAAACCTTTATGAAAAAAAGTCATAGTATAGTATGTTGAAAAATTTTATGAAAAAAGTCATAGTATAGTATGTCGAAAACCTTTATGAAAAAAAGTCATAGTATAGTATGTCGAAAAATTTCGTGAAAAAATGTCATAGTATAGTATGTCGAAAAATGTCATAGTATTGTATGTCGAAAAATTTCATGAAAAAAGTCATAGTATAGCATGTCGAAAGATTTCATGAATAAAGTCATAGTATAGTATGTCGAAAACTTTTATGAAAAAAAGTCATAGTATAGTATGTCGAAAACTTTGATGAAAAAAAGTCATAGTATAGTATGTCGAAAACTTTTATGAAAAAAAGTCATAGTATAGTATGTCAAAAAATGTCATTAAAAAAAGTCATAGTATAGTATGTCGAAAAATTTGATGAAAAAGTCATAGTTTAGTATGACGAAATATTTGATAAAAAAATTCATAGTATAGTATGTCGAAAACTTTGATGAAAAAAAGTCATAGTATAGTATGTCAAAAAATGTCATTAAAAAAAGTCATAGTATAGTATGTCGAAAACTTTGATGAAAAAAAGTCATAGTATAGTACGTCGAAAAATTTCATAGTATAGTATGTTGAAAAGTTTTATGAAAAAAAGTCATAGTATAGTATGTCGAAAAATTTAATAGTATAGTATGTCGAAAACTTTGATGAAAAAAAGTCATGGTATAGCATGTCGAAAGATTTCATGAAAAAAGTCATAGTATTGTATGATGAAATATTTTGTGAAAAAAAGTCATTGAATATTTCATGAAAAAAAGTCATGGTCTAGTATGTCGAAAAATTTGATGAAAAAAAGTCAGTCTAGTATGTCGAAAAATTTGATGAAAAAAAGTCATAGTATAGTATGTCGAAAACGTTGATGAAAAAAAGTCATAGTATAGCATGTCGAAAGATTTCATGAAAAATTTCATAGTATAGTATGTCGAAAACTTTGATGAAAAAAAGTCATAGTATAGTATGTCGAAAAATTTCGTGAAGAAAAGTCATAGTTTAGTATGACGAAATATTTGATAAAAAAAATCATAGTATAGTATGTCGAAAACTTTTATGAAAAAAAGTCATAGTATAGTATGTCGAAAACTTTTATGAAAAAAAGTCATAGTATAGTATGTCGAAAACCTTTATGAAAAAAAGTCATAGTATAGTATGTCGAAAAATTTCATAGTATAGTATGTCGAAAACTTTGATGAAAAAAAGCCATAGTATAGTATGTCGAAAACCTTTATGAAAAAAAGTCATAGTATAGTATGTCAAAAAATGTCATTAAAAAAAGTCATAGTATAGTATGTCGAAAAATTTGATGAAAAAGTCATAGTTTAGTATGACGAAATATTTGATAAAAAAAGTCATAGTATAGTATGTCGAAAACTTTGATGAAAAAAAGTCAGAGTATAGTATGTCAAAAAATGTCATTAAAAAAAGTCATAGTATAGTATGTCGAAAACTTTGATGAAAAAAAGTCATAGTATAGTACGTCGAAAAATTTCATAGTATAGTATGTTGAAAAATTTGATGAAAAAAAGTCAGTCTAGTATGTCGAAAAATTTGATGAAAAAAAGTCATTGAATAGTATGTCGAAAACGTTGATGAAAAAAAGTCATTGAATAGTATGTTGAAAAATTTCGTGAAGAAAAGTCATAGTATAGTACGTCGAAAAATTTCGTGAAAAATGTCATAGTTTAGTATGACGAAATATTTGATAAAAAAAGTCATAGTATAGTATGTCGAAAACTTTTATGAAAAAATGTCATAGTATAGTATGTCGAAAACTTTTATGAAAAAAAGTCATAGTATAGTATGTCGAAAACTTTTATGAAAAAAAGTCATAGTATAGTATGTCGAAAAATTTTATGAAAAAAGTCATAGTATTGTATGATGAAATATTTTGTGAAAAAAAGTCATTGAATAGTATGTCGAAAAATTTGATGAAAAAAAGTCATTGAATAGTATGTCGAAAACTTTGATGAAAAAAAGTCATTGAATAGTATGTCGAAAACGTTGATGAAAAAAAGTCATAGTATAGCAT
This sequence comes from Sebastes fasciatus, assembly GCF_043250625.1. NCBI lineage: Eukaryota > Metazoa > Chordata > Actinopteri > Perciformes > Sebastidae > Sebastes > Sebastes fasciatus. Next base: position 683,603 of record NC_133810.1, read on the forward strand.
GTCGAAAGATTTCATGAAAAAAGTCATAGTATAGTATGTCGAAAACCTTTATGAAAAAAAGTCATAGTATAGTATGTTGAAAAATTTCATAGTATAGTATGTCGAAAACTTTGATGAAAAAAAGCCATAGTATAGTATGTCAAAAAATGTCATTAAAAAAAGTCATAGTATAGTATGTCGAAAAATTTGATGAAAAAGTCATAGTATAGTATGACGAAATATTTGATAAAAAAAGTCATAGTATAGTATGTCGAAAACTTTGATGAAAAAAAGTCATAGTATAGTACGTCGAAAAATTTCATAGTATAGTATGTTGAAAAGTTTTATGAAAAAAAGTCATAGTATAGTATGTCGTAAAATTTCATGAAAAAAGTCATAGTATAGTATGTCGAAAACCTTTATGAAAAAAAGTCATAGTATAGTATGTCGAAAAATTTCGTGAAAAAATGTCATAGTATAGTATGTCGAAAAATGTCATAGTATTGTATGTCGAAAAATTTCATGAAAAAAGTCATAGTATAGCATGTCGAAAAATTTCGTGAAGAAAAGTCATAGTTTAGTATGACGAAATATTTGATAAAAAAAATCATAGTATAGTATGTCGAAAATTTTTATGAAAAAAGTCATAGTATTGTATGATGAAATATTTTGTGAAAAAAAGTCATTGAATAGTATGTCGAAAAATTTGATGAAAAAAAGTCATTGAATAGTATGTCGAACAATTTCATGAAAAAAAGTCATGGTCTAGTATGTCGAAAAATTTGATGAAAAAAAGTCATTGAATAGTATGTTGAAAAGTTTTATGAAAAAAAGTCATAGTATAGTATGTCGAAAAATGTCATAGTATTGTATGTCGAAAAATTTCATGAAAAAAGTCATAGTATAGTATGTCGAAAACTTTTATGAAAAAAAGTCATAGTATAGTATGTCGAAAACTTTTATGAAAAAAAGTCATAGTATAGTACGTCGAAAAATTTCGTGAAAAATGTCATAGTATAGTATGTCGAAAACTTTGATGAAAAAAAGTCATAGTATAGTATGTCGAAAATTTTTATGAAAAAAAGTCATAGTATAGTATGTCGAAAATTTTTATGAAAAAAGTCATAGTATTGTATGATGAAATATTTTGTGAAAAAAAGTCATTGAATAGTATGTCGAAAAATTTGATGAAAAAAAGTCATTGAATAGTATGTCGAACAATTTCATGAAAAAAAGTCATGGTCTAGTATGTCGAAAAATTTGATGAAAAAAAGTCAGTCTAGTATGTCGAAAAATTTGATGAAAAAAAGTCATTGAATAGTATGTCGAAAAATTTGATGAAAAAAAGTCATAGTATAGTATGTCGAAAACTTTTATGAAAAAAAGTCATTGAATAGTATGTCGAAAAAATTTGATGAAAAAAAGTCATTGAATAGTATGTCGAACAATTTCATGAAAAAAAGTCATGGTCTAGTATGTCGAAAAATTTGATGAAAAAAAGTCAGTCTAGTATGTCGAAAAATTTGATGTAAAAAAGTCATAGTATAGCATGTCGAAAGATTTCATGAAAAAAGTCATAGTATAGTATGTCGAAAAATTTTATGAAAAAAAGTCATAGTATAGTACGTCGAAAAATTTCGTGAAAAATGTCATAGTATAGTATGTCGAAAACTTTGATGAAAAAAAGTCATAGTATAGTATGTCGAAAAATTTCGTGAAGAAAAGTCATAGTTTAGTATGACGAAATATTTGATAAAAAAAATCATAGTATAGTATGTCGAAAACTTTTATGAAAAAAAGTCATAGTATAGTATGTCGAAAACTTTTATGAAAAAAAGTCATAGTATAGTATGTCGAAAATTTTTATGAAAAAAGTCATAGTATTGTATGATGAAATATTTTGTGAAAAAAAGTCATTGAATAGTATGTCGAAAAATTTGATGAAAAAAAGTCATTGAATAGTATGTCGAACAATTTCATGAAAAAAAGTCATGGTCTAGTATGCCGAAAAATTTGATGAAAAAAAGTCAGTCTAGTATGTCGAAAAATTTGATGAAAAAAAGTCATTGAATAGTATGTCGAAAAATTTGATGAAAAAAAGTCATAGTATAGTATGTCGAAAACTTTTATGAAAAAAAGTCATTGAATAGTATGTCGAAAAATTTCGTGAAGAAAAGTCATAGTATAGTATGTCGAAAACGTTGATGTAAAAAAGTCACAGTATAGCATGTCGAAAGATTTCATGAAAAAAAGTCATAGTATAGTACGTCGAAAAATTTCGTGAAAAATGTCATAGTATAGTATGTCGAAAACTCAAATGAAAAAAAGTCATAGTATAGTATGTCAAAAAATGTCATTAAAAAAAGTCATAGTATAGTATGTCGAAAACTTTGATGAAAAAAAGTCATTGAATAGTATGTCGAAAACTTTTATGAAAAAAAGTCATTGAATAGTATGTCGAAAACTTTGATGAAAAAAAGTCATAGTATAGTATGTCGAAAAATTTTATGAAAAAAGTCATAGTATTGTATGATGAAATATTTTGTGAAAAAAAGTCATGGTCTAGTATGTCGAAAAATTTGATGAAAAAAAGTCAGTCTAGTATGTCGAAAAATTTGATGTAAAAAAGTCATAGTATAGCATGTCGAAAGATTTCATGAAAAAAGTCATAGTATAGTATGTCGAAAAATTTTATGAAAAAAAGTCATAGTATAGTACGTCGAAAAATTTCGTGAAAAATGTCATAGTATAGTATGTCGAAAACTTTGATGAAAAAAAGTCATAGTATAGTATGTCGAAAAATTTCGTGAAGAAAAGTCATAGTTTAGTATGACGAAATATTTGATAAAAAAAATCATAGTATAGTATGTCGAAAACTTTTATGAAAAAAAGTCATAGTATAGTATGTCGAAAACTTTTATGAAAAAAAGTCATAGTATAGTATGTCGAAAATTTTTATGAAAAAAGTCATAGTATTGTATGATGAAATATTTTGTGAAAAAAAGTCATTGAATAGTATGTCGAAAAATTTGATGAAAAAAAGTCATTGAATAGTATGTCGAACAATTTCATGAAAAAAAGTCATGGTCTAGTATGCCGAAAAATTTGATGAAAAAAAGTCAGTCTAGTATGTCGAAAAATTTGATGAAAAAAAGTCATTGAATAGTATGTCGAAAAATTTGATGAAAAAAAGTCATAGTATAGTATGTCGAAAACTTTTATGAAAAAAAGTCATTGAATAGTATGTCGAAAAATTTCGTGAAGAAAAGTCATAGTATAGTATGTCGAAAACGTTGATGTAAAAAAGTCACAGTATAGCATGTCGAAAGATTTCATGAAAAAAAGTCATAGTATAGTACGTCGAAAAATTTCGTGAAAAATGTCATAGTATAGTATGTCGAAAACTCAAATGAAAAAAAGTCATAGTATAGTATGTCAAAAAATGTCATTAAAAAAAGTCATAGTATAGTATGTCGAAAACTTTGATGAAAAAAAGTCATTGAATAGTATGTCGAAAACTTTTATGAAAAAAAGTCATTGAATAGTATGTCGAAAACTTTGATGAAAAAAAGTCATAGTATAGTATGTCGAAAAATTTTATGAAAAAAGTCATAGTATTGTATGATGAAATATTTTGTGAAAAAAAGTCATTGAATAGTATGTCGAAAAATTTGATGAAAAAAAGTCATAGTATAGTATGTCAAAAAATTTTATGAAAAAAAGTCAGTCTAGTATGTCGAAAAATTTGATGAAAAAAAGTCATAGTATAGTATGTCGAAAACTTTTATGAAAAAAAGTCATAGTATAGCATGTCGAAAGATTTCATGAAAAAAGTCATAGTATAGTATGTCGAAAAATTTCATAGTATAGTATGTCGAAAACTTTGATGAAAAAAAGTCATAGTATAGTATGTCGAAAACTTTTATGAAAAAAAGTCATAGTATAGCATGTCGAAAGATTTCATGAAAAAAGTCATAGTATAGTATGTCGAAAACCTTTATGAAAAAAAGTCATAGTATAGTATGTCGAAAAATTTCATAGTATAGTATGTCGAAAACTTTGATGAAAAAAAGTCATAGTATAGTATGTCGAAAACCTTTATGAAAAAAAGTCATAGTATAGTATGTCGAAAAATTTCATGAAAAAAGTCAGTTTAGTAGGACGAAATATTTGATAAAAAAAATCATAGTATAGTATGTCGAAACCTTTTATGAAAAAAAGTCATAGTATAGTATGTCGAAAACTTTGATGAAAAAAAGTCATTGAATAGTATGTCGAAAACGTTGATGAAAAAAAGTCATAGTATAGCATGTCGAAAGATTTCATGAAAAAAGTCATAGTATAGTATGTCGAAAACCTTTATGAAAAAAAGTCATAGTATAGTATGTCGAAAAATGTCATGAAAAAAGTCATAGTATAGTATGTCGAAAACCTTTATGAAAAAAAGTCATAGTATAGTATGTCGAAAAATTTTGTGAAGAAAAGTCATAGTTTAGTATGACGAAATATTTGATAAAAAAAATCATAGTATAGTATGTCGAAAAATTTCATAGTATAGTATGTCGAAAAATTTCGTGAAGAAAAGTCATAGTATAGCATGTCGAAAGATTTCATGAAAAATGTCATAGTATAGTATGTCGAAAACCTTTATGAAAAAAAGTCATAGTATAGCATGTTGAAAAGTTTTATGAAAAAAAGTCATAGTATAGTATGTCGTAAAATTTCATGAAAAAAAGTCATAGTATAGTACGTCGAAAAATTTCATAGTATAGTATGTCGAAAACTTTTATGAAAAAAAGTCATAGTATAGTATGTCGAACAATTTAATGAAAAAAAGTCATGGTCTAGTATGTCGAAAAATTTGATGAAAAAAAGTCAGTCTAGTATGTCGAAAAATTTGATGAAAAAAAGTCATTGAATAGTATGTCGAAAAATTTGATGAAAAAAAGTCATAGTATAGTATGTCAAAAACTTTGATTAAAAAAAGTCATTGAATAGTATGTCGAAAACGTTGATGAAAAAAAGTCATAGTATAGCATGTCGAAAGATTTCATGAAAAAAGTCATAGTATAGTATGTCGAAAACCTTTATGAAAAAAAGTCATAGTATAGTATGTCGAAAAATTTCATAGTATAGTATGTCGAAAACTTTGATGAAAAAAAGCCATAGTATAGTATGTCGAAAACCTTTATGAAAAAAAGTCATAGTATAGTATGTCGAAAAATTTCATGAAAAAAGTCATAGTTTAGTAGGACGAAATATTTGATAAAAAAAATCATAGTATAGTATGTCGAAAACTTTTATGAAAAAAAGTCATAGTACAGTATGTCAAAAAATGTCATTAAAAAAAGTCATAGTATAGTATGTCGAAAAATTTGATGAAAAAGTCATAGTTTAGTATGACGAAATATTTGATAAAAAAAGTCATAGTATAGTATGTCGAAAACTTTGATGAAAAAAAGTCATAGTATAGTACGTCGAAAAATTTCATAGTATAGTATGTTGAAAAGTTTTATGAAAAAAAGTCATAGTATAGTATGTCAAAAAATGTCATTAAAAAAAGTCATAGTATAGTATGTTGAAAAGTTTTATGAAAAAAAGTCATAGTATAGTATGTCGTAAAATTTCATGAAAAAAGTCATAGTATAGTATGTCGAAAACCTTTATGAAAAAAAGTCATAGTATAGTATGTCGAAAAATTTCGTGAAAAAATGTCATAGTATAGTATGTCGAAAAAAGTCATAGTATAGTATGTCGTAAAATTTCATGAAAAAAAGTCATAGTATAGTATGTCGAAAACTTTTATGAAAAAAAGTCATAGTATAGTATGTCGAAAACTTTTATGAAAAAAAGTCATAGTATAGTATGTCGAACAATTTCATGAAAAAAAGTCATGGTCTAGTATGTCGAAAAATTTGATGAAAAAAAGTCAGTCTAGTATGTCGAAAAATTTGATGAAAAAAAGTCATAGTATAGCATGTCGAAAGATTTCATGAGAAAAGTCATAGTTTAGTATGACGAAATATTTGATAAAAAAAATCATAGTATAGTATGTCGAAAATTTTTATGAAAAAAGTCATAGTATTGTATGATGAAATATTTTGTGAAAAAAAGTCATTGAATAGTATCTCGAAAAATTTGATGAAAAAAAGTCATTGAATAGTATGTCGAAAAATTTCGTGAAGAAAAATCATAGTATAGTATGTCGAAAACTTTGATGAAAAAAAGTCATGGTATAGCATGTCGAAAGATTTCATGAAAAAAGTCATAGCATAGTATGTCGACAGATTTCATGAAAAAAGTCATAGTATAGTATGTCGAAAACCTTTATGAAAAAAAGTCATAGTATAGTATGTCGAAAAATTTCTTGAAAAAATGTCATAGTATAGTATGTCGAAAACCTTTATGAAAAAAAGTCATAGTATAGTATGTTGAAAAATTTTATGAAAAAAGTCATAGTATAGTATGTCGAAAACCTTTATGAAAAAAAGTCATAGTATAGTATGTCGAAAAATTTCGTGAAAAAATGTCATAGTATAGTATGTCGAAAAATGTCATAGTATTGTATGTCGAAAAATTTCATGAAAAAAGTCATAGTATAGCATGTCGAAAGATTTCATGAATAAAGTCATAGTATAGTATGTCGAAAACTTTTATGAAAAAAAGTCATAGTATAGTATGTCGAAAACTTTTATGAAAAAAAGTCATAGTATAGTATGTCGAAAAATTTCGTGAAGAAAAGTCATAGTTTAGTATGACGAAATATTTGATAAAAAATATCATAGTATAGTATGTCGAAAAATTTTATGAAAAAAGTCATAGTATTGTATGATGAAATATTTTGTGAAAAAAAGTCATTGAATATTTCATGAAAAAAAGTCATGGTCTAGTATGTCGAAAAATTTGATGAAAAAAAGTCAGTCTAGTATGTCGAAAAATTTGATGAAAAAAAGTCATAGTATAGTATGTCGAAAACGTTGATGAAAAAAAGTCATAGTATAGCATGTCGAAAGATTTCATGAAAAAAGTCATAGTATAGTATGTCGAAAAATTTTATGAAAAAAAGTCATAGTATAGTACGTCGAAAAATTTCGTGAAAAATGTCATAGTATAGTATGTCGAAAACTTTGATGAAAAAAAGTCATAGTATAGTATGTCGAAAACTTTGATGAAAAAAAGTCAGAGTATAGTATGTCAAAAAATGTCATTAAAAAAAGTCATAGTATAGTATGTCAAAAAATGTCATTAAAAAAAGTCATAGTATAGTATGTCGAAAACTTTGATGAAAAAAAGTCATAGTATAGTACGTCGAAAAATTTCATAGTATAGTATGTTGAAAAATTTGATGAAAAAAAGTCAGTCTAGTATGTCGAAAAATTTGATGAAAAAAAGTCATTGAATAGTATGTCGAAAACGTTGATGAAAAAAAGTCATTGAATAGTATGTTGAAAAATTTCGTGAAGAAAAGTCATAGTTTAGTATGTCGAAAACTTTGATGAAAAAAAGTCATAGTATAGTATGTCAAAAAATGTCATTAAAAAAAGTCATAGTATATTATGTCGAAAACTTTGATGAAAAAAAGTCATAGTATAGTACGTCGAAAAATTTCATAGTATAGTATGTTGAAAAATTTGATGAAAAAAAGTCAGTCTAGTATGTCGAAAAATTTGATGAAAAAAAGTCATTGAATAGTATGTCGAAAACGTTGATGAAAAAAAGTCATTGAATAGTACGTCGAAAAATTTCGTGAAAAATGTCATAGTTTAGTATGACGAAATATTTGATAAAAAAAGTCATAGTATAGTATGTCGAAAACTTTGATGAAAAAAAGTCATAGTATAGTATGTCGAAAAATTTCGTGAAGAAAAGTCATAGTTTAGTATGACGAAATATTTGATAAAAAAAATCATAGTATAGTATGTCGAAAACTTTTATGAAAAAATGTCATAGTATAGTATGTCGAAAACTTTTATGAAAAAAAGTCATAGTATAGTATGTCGAAAAATTTTATGAAAAAAGTCATAGTATTGTATGATGAAATATTTTGTGAAAAAAAGTCATTGAATAGTATGTCGAAAAATTTGATGAAAAAAAGTCAGTCTAGTATGTCGAAAAATTTGATGAAAAAAAGTCATTGAATAGTATGTCGAAAACTTTGATGAAAAAAAGTCATAGTATAGTATGTTGAAAAATTTCATAGTATAGTATGTCGAAAACTTTGATGAAAAAAAGCCATAGTATAGTATGTCAAAAAATGTCATTAAAAAAAGTCATAGTATAGTATGTCGAAAAATTTGATGAAAAAGTCATAGTATAGTACGACGAAATATTTGATAAAAAAAGTCATAGTATAGTATGTCGAAAACTTTGATGAAAAAAAGTCATAGTATAGTACGTCGAAAAATTTCATAGTATAGTATGTTGAAAAGTTTTATGAAAAAAAGTCATAGTATAGTATGTCAAAAAATGTCATTAAAAAAAGTCATAGTATAGTATGTTGAAAAGTTTTATGAAAAAAAGTCATAGTATAGTATGTCGTAAAATTTCATGAAAAAAGTCATAGTATAGTATGTCGAAAACCTTTATGAAAAAAAGTCATAGTATAGTATGTCGAAAAATTTCGTGAAAAAATGTCATAGTTTAGTATGACGAAATATTTGATAAAAAAAATCATAGTATAGTATGTCGAAAATTTTTATGAAAAAAGTCATAGTATTGTATGATGAAATATTTTGTGAAAAAAAGTCATTGAATAGTATGTCGAAAAATTTGATGAAAAAAAGTCATTGAATAGTATGTCGAACAATTTCATGAAAAAAAGTCATGGTCTAGTATGTCGAAAAATTTGATGAAAAAAAGTCAGTCTAGTATGTCGAAAAATTTGATGAAAAAAAGTCAGTCTAGTATGTCGAAAAATTTGATGAAAAAAAGTCATTGAATAGTATGTCGAAAACTTTTATGAAAAAAAGTCATAGTATAGTATGTCGAAAACTTTTATGAAAAAAAGTCATAGTATAGTACGTCGAAAAATTTCGTGAAAAATGTCATAGTATAGTATGTCGAAAACTTTGATGAAAAAAAGTCATAGTATAGTATGTCGAAAATTTTTATGAAAAAAAGTCATAGTATAGTATGTCGAAAATTTTTATGAAAAAAGTCATAGTATTGTATGATGAAATATTTTGTGAAAAAAAGTCATTGAATAGTATGTCGAACAATTTCATGAAAAAAAGTCATGGTCTAGTATGTCGAAAAATTTGATGAAAAAAAGTCAGTCTAGTATGTCGAAAAATTTGATGAAAAAAAGTCATTGAATAGTATGTCGAAAAATTTGATGTAAAAAAGTCTTAGTATAGCATGTCGAAAGATTTCATGAAAAAAGTCATAGTATAGTATGTCGAAAAATTTTATGAAAAAAAGTCATAGTATAGTACGTCGAAAAATTTCTTGAAAAATGTCATAGTATAGTATGTCGAAAACTTTGATGAAAAAAAGTCATAGTATAGTATGTCGAAAAATTTCGTGAAGAAAAGTCATAGTTTTGTATGACGAATTATTTGATAAAAAAAATCATAGTATAGTATGTCGAAAACTTTTATGAAAAAAAGTCATAGTATAGTATGTCGAAAACTTTGATGAAAAAAAGTCATAGTATAGTATGTCGAAAAATTTTATGAAAAAAGTCATAGTATTGTATGATGAAATATTTTGTGAAAAAAAGTCATTGAATAGTATGTCGAACAATTTCATGAAAAAAAGTCATGGTCTAGTATGTCGAAAAATTTGATGAAAAAAAGTCATAGTATAGTATGTCAAAAAATTTTATGAAAAAAAGTCAGTCTAGTATGTCGAAAAATTTGATGAAAAAAAGTCATAGTATAGTATGTCGAAAACTTTTATGAAAAAAAGTCATAGTATAGCATGTCGAAAGATTTCATGAAAAAAGTCATAGTATAGTATGTCGAAAAATTTCATAGTATAGTATGTCGAAAACTTTGATGAAAAAAAGTCATAGTATAATATGTCGAAAACTTTTATGAAAAAAAGTCATAGTATAGCATGTCGAAAGATTTCATGAAAAAAGTCATAGTATAGTATGTCGAAAACCTTTATGAAAAAAAGTCATAGTATAGTATGTCGAAAAATTTCATAGTATAGTATGTCGAAAACTTTGATGAAAAAAAGTCATAGTATAGTATGTCGAAAACCTTTATGAAAAAAAGTCATAGTATAGTATGTCGAAAAATTTCATGAAAAAAGTCAGTTTAGTAGGACGAAATATTTGATAAAAAAAATCATAGTATAGTATGTCGAAACCTTTTATGAAAAAAAGTCATAGTATAGTATGTCGAAAACTTTGATGAAAAAAAGTCATTGAATAGTATGTCGAAAACGTTGATGAAAAAAAGTCATAGTATAGCATGTCGAAAGATTTCATGAAAAAAGTCATAGTATAGTATGTCGAAAACCTTTATGAAAAAAAGTCATAGTATAGTATGTCGAAAAATGTCATGAAAAAAGTCATAGTATAGTATGTCGAAAACCTTTATGAAAAAAAGTCATAGTATAGTATGTCGAAAAATTTTGTGAAGAAAAGTCATAGTTTAGTATGACGAAATATTTGATAAAAAAAATCATAGTATAGTATGTCGAAAAATTTCATAGTATAGTATGTCGAAAAATTTCGTGAAGAAAAGTCATAGTATAGCATGTCGAAAGATTTCATGAAAAATGTCATAGTATAGTATGTCGAAAACCTTTATGAAAAAAAGTCATAGTATAGCATGTTGAAAAGTTTTATGAAAAAAAGTCATAGTATAGTATGTCGTAAAATTTCATGAAAAAAAGTCATAGTATAGTACGTCGAAAAATTTCATAGTATAGTATGTCGAAAACTTTTATGAAAAAAAGTCATAGTATAGTATGTCGAACAATTTCATGAAAAAAAGTCATGGTCTAGTATGTCGAAAAATTTGATGAAAAAAAGTCAGTCTAGTATGTCGAAAAATTTGATGAAAAAAAGTCATTGAATAGTATGTCGAAAACGTTGATGAAAAAAAGTCATAGTATAGCATGTCGAAAGATTTCATGAAAAAAGTCATAGTATAGTATGTCGAAAACCTTTATGAAAAAAAGTCATAGTATAGTATGTCGAAAAATTTCATAGTATAGTATGTCGAAAACTTTGATGAAAAAAAGCCATAGTATAGTATGTCGAAAACCTTTATGAAAAAAAGTCATAGTATAGTATGTCGAAAAATTTCATGAAAAAAGTCATAGTTTAGTAGGACGAAATATTTGATAAAAAAAATCATAGTATAGTATGTCGAAAAATTTCATAGTATAGTATGTTGAAAAGTTTTATGAAAAAAAGTCATAGTATAGTATGTCAAAAAATGTCATTAAAAAAAGTCATAGTATAGTATGTTGAAAAGTTTTATGAAAAAAAGTCATAGTATAGTATGTCGTAAAATTTCATGAAAAAAGTCATAGTATAGTATGTCGAAAACCTTTATGAAAAAAAGTCATAGTATAGTATGTCGTAAAATTTCATGAAAAAAAGTCATGGTATAGTATGTCGAAAAATTTCATAGTATAGTATGTCGAAAACTTTTATGAAAAAAAGTCATAGTATAGTATGTCGAAAACTTTTATGAAAAAAAGTCATAGTATAGTATGTCGAACAATTTCATGAAAAAAAGTCATGGTCTAGTATGTCGAAAAATTTGATGAAAAAAAGTCAGTCTAGTATGTCGAAAAATTTGATGAAAAAAAGTCATTGAATAGTATGTCGAAAAATTTCGTGAAGAAAAATCATAGTATAGTATGTCGAAAACTTTGATGAAAAAAAGTCATGGTATAGCATGTCGAAAGATTTCATGAAAAAAGTCATAGCATAGTATGTCGACAGATTTCATGAAAAAAGTCATAGTATAGTATGTCGAAAACCTTTATGAAAAAAAGTCATAGTATAGTATGTCGAAAAATTTCTTGAAAAAATGTCATAGTATAGTATGTCGAAAACCTTTATGAAAAAAAGTCATAGTATAGTATGTTGAAAAATTTTATGAAAAAAGTCATAGTATAGTATGTCGAAAACCTTTATGAAAAAAAGTCATAGTATAGTATGTCGAAAAATTTCGTGAAAAAATGTCATAGTATAGTATGTCGAAAAATGTCATAGTATTGTATGTCGAAAAATTTCATGAAAAAAGTCATAGTATAGCATGTCGAAAGATTTCATGAATAAAGTCATAGTATAGTATGTCGAAAACTTTTATGAAAAAAAGTCATAGTATAGTATGTCGAAAACATTTATGAAAAAAAGTCATAGTATAGTATGTCGAAAAATTTCGTGAAGAAAAGTCATAGTTTAGTATGACGAAATATTTGATAAAAAATATCATAGTATAGTATGTCGAAAAATTTTATGAAAAAAGTCATAGTATTGTATGATGAAATATTTTGTGAAAAAAAGTCATTGAATATTTCATGAAAAAAAGTCATGGTCTAGTACGTCGAAAAATTTGATGAAAAAAAGTCAGTCTAGTATGTCGAAAAATTTGATGAAAAAAAGTCATAGTATAGTATGTCGAAAACGTTGATGAAAAAAAGTCATAGTATAGCATGTCGAAAGATTTCATGAAAAAAGTCATAGTATAGTATGTCGAAAAATTTTATGAAAAAAAGTCATAGTATAGTACGTCGAAAAATTTCGTGAAAAATGTCATAGTATAGTATGTCGAAAACTTTGATAAAAAAAAGTCATAGTATAGTATGTCGAAAAATTTCGTGAAGAAAAGTCATAGTTTAGTATGACGAAATATTTGATAAAAAATATCATAGTATAGTATGTCGAAAAATTTTATGAAAAAAGTCATAGTATTGTATGATGAAATATTTTGTGAAAAAAAGTCATTGAATATTTCATGAAAAAAAGTCATGGTCTAGTACGTCGAAAAATTTGATGAAAAAAAGTCAGTCTAGTATGTCGAAAAATTTGATGAAAAAAAGTCATAGTATAGTATGTCGAAAACGTTGATGAAAAAAAGTCATAGTATAGCATGTCGAAAGATTTCATGAAAAAAGTCATAGTATAGTATGTCGAAAAATTTTATGAAAAAAAGTCATAGTATAGTACGTCGAAAAATTTCGTGAAAAATGTCATAGTATAGTATGTCGAAAACTTTGATAAAAAAAAGTCATAGTATAGTATGTCGAAAAATTTCGTGAAGAAAAGTCATAGTTTAGTATGACGAAATATTTGATAAAAAAAATCATAGTATAGTATGTCGAAAACTTTTATGAAAAAAAGTCATAGTATAGTATGTCGAAAACTTTTATGAAAAAAAGTCATAGTATAGTATGTCGAAAACCTTTATGAAAAAAAGTCATAGTATAGTATGTCGAAAAATTTCATAGTATAGTATGTCGAAAACTTTGATGAAAAAAAGTCAGAGTATAGTATGTCAAAAAATGTCATTAAAAAAAGTCATAGTATAGTATGTCAAAAAATGTCATTAAAAAAAGTCATAGTATAGTATGTCGAAAACTTTGATGAAAAAAAGTCATAGTATAGTACGTCGAAAAATTTCATAATATAGTATGTTGAAAAATTTGATGAAAAAAAGTCAGTCTAGTATGTCGAAAAATTTGATGAAAAAAAGTCATTGAATAGTATGTCGAAAACGTTGATGAAAAAAAGTCATTGAATAGTATGTTGAAAAATTTCGTGAAGAAAAGTCATAGTATAGTACGTCGAAAAATTTCGTGAAAAATGTCATAGTTTAGTATGACGAAATATTTGATAAAAAAAGTCATAGTATAGTATGTCGAAAACTTTGATGAAAAAAAGTCATAGTATAGTATGTCGAAAAATTTCGTGAAGAAAAGTCATAGTTTAGTATGACGAAATATTTGATAAAAAAAATCATAGTATAGTATGTCGAAAACTTTTATGAAAAAATGTCATAGTATAGTATGTCGAAAACTTTTATGAAAAAAAGTCATAGTATAGTATGTCGAAAAATTTTATGAAAAAAGTCATAGTATTGTATGATGAAATATTTTGTGAAAAAAAGTCATTGAATAGTATGTCGAAAAATTTGATGAAAAAAAGTCAGTCTAGTATGTCGAAAACTTTGATGAAAAAAAGTCATAGTATAGTATGTTGAAAAATTTCATAGTATAGTATGTCGAAAACTTTGATGAAAAAAAGCCATAGTATAGTATGTCAAAAAATGTCATTAAAAAAAGTCATAGTATAGTATGTCGAAAAATTTGATGAAAAAGTCATAGTATAGTATGACGAAATATTTGATAAAAAAAGTCATAGTATAGTATGTCGAAAACTTTGATGAAAAAAAGTCATAGTATAGTACGTCGAAAAATTTCATAGTATAGTATGTTGAAAAGTTTTATGAAAAAATTCATAGTATAGTATGTCAAAAAATGTCATTAAAAAAAGTCATAGTATAGTATGTTGAAAAGTTTTATGAAAAAAAGTCATAGTATAGTATGTCGTAAAATTTCATGAAAAAAGTCATAGTATAGTATGTCGAAAACCTTTATGAAAAAAAGTCATAGTATAGTATGTCGAAAAATTTCGTGAAAAAATGTCATAGTATAGTATGTCGAAAAATGTCATAGTATTGTATGTCGAAAAATTTCATGAAAAAAGTCATAGTATAGCATGTCGAAAAATTTCGTGAAGAAAAGTCATAGTTTAGTATGACGAAATATTTGATAAAAAAAATCATAGTATAGTATGTCGAAAATTTTTATGAAAAAAGTCATAGTATTGTATGATGAAATATTTTGTGAAAAAAAGTCATTGAATAGTATGTCGAAAAATTTGATGAAAAAAAGTCATTGAATAGTCGAACAATTTCATGAAAAAAAGTCATGGTCTAGTATGTCGAAAAATTTGATGAAAAAAAGTCAGTCTAGTATGTCGAAAAATTTGATGAAAAAAAGTCATTGAATAGTATGTCGAAAAATTTGATGTAAAAAAGTCATAGTATAGCATGTCGAAAGATTTCATGAAAAAAGTCATAGTATAGTATGTCGAAAAATTTTATGAAAAAAAGTCATAGTATAGTACGTCGAAAAATTTCGTGAAAAATGTCATAGTATAGTATGTCGAAAACTTTGATGAAAAAAAGTCATAGTATAGTATGTCGAAAAATTTCGTGAAGAAAAGTCATAGTTTAGTATGACGAAATATTTGATAAAAAAAATCATAGTATAGTATGTCGAAAACTTTTATGAAAAAAAGTCATAGTATAGTATGTCGAAAACTTTTATGAAAAAAAGTCATAGTATAGTATGTCGAAAATTTTTATGAAAAAAGTCATAGTATTGTATGATGAAATATTTTGTGAAAAAAAGTCATTGAATAGTATGTCGAAAAATTTGATGAAAAAAAGTCATTGAATAGTATGTCGAACAATTTCATGAAAAAAAGTCATGGTCTAGTATGTCGAAAAATTTGATGAAAAAAAGTCAGTCTAGTATGTCGAAAAATTTGATGAAAAAAAGTCATTGAATAGTATGTCGAAAAATTTGATGAAAAAAAGTCATAGTATAGTATGTCGAAAACTTTTATGAAAAAAAGTCATTGAATAGTATGTCGAAAAATTTCGTGAAGAAAAGTCATAGTATAGTATGTCGAAAACGTTGATGTAAAAAAGTCATAGTATAGCATGTCGAAAGATTTCATGAAAAAAAGTCATAGTATAGTACGTCGAAAAATTTCGTGAAAAATGTCATAGTATAGTATGTCGAAAACTCAAATGAAAAAAAGTCATAGTATAGTATGTCAAAAAATGTCATTAAAAAAAGTCATAGTATAGTATGTCGAAAACTTTGATGAAAAAAAGTCATTGAATAGTATGTCGAAAACTTTTATGAAAAAAAGTCATTGAATAGTATGTCGAAAACTTTGATGAAAAAAAGTCATAGTATAGTATGTCGAAAAATTTTATGAAAAAAGTCATAGTATTGTATGATGAAATATTTTGTGAAAAAAAGTCATTGAATAGTATGTCGAAAAATTTGATGAAAAAAAGTCATTGAATAGTATGTCGAACAATTTCATGAAAAAAAGTCATGGTCTAGTATGTCGAAAAATTTGATGAAAAAAAGTCATAGTATAGTATGTCAAAAAATTTTATGAAAAAAAGTCAGTCTAGTATGTCGAAAAATTTGATGAAAAAAAGTCATAGTATAGTATGTCGAAAACTTTTATGAAAAAAAGTCATAGTATAGCATGTCGAAAGATTTCATGAAAAAAGTCATAGTATAGTATGTCGAAAAATTTCATAGTATAGTATGTCGAAAACTTTGATGAAAAAAAGTCATAGTATAGTATGTCGAAAACTTTTATGAAAAAAATCATAGTATAGCATGTCGAAAGATTTCATGAAAAAAGTCATAGTATAGTATGTCGAAAACCTTTATGAAAAAAAGTCATAGTATAGTATGTCGAAAAATTTCATAGTATAGTATGTCGAAAACTTTGATGAAAAAAAGTCATAGTATAGTATGTCGAAAACCTTTATGAAAAAAAGTCATAGTATAGTATGTCGAAAAATTTCATGAAAAAAGTCATAGTTTAGTATGACGAAATATTTGATAAAAAAAATCATAGTATAGTATGTCGAAAATTTTTATGAAAAAAGTCATAGTATTGTATGATGAAATATTTTGTGAAAAAAAGTCATTGAATAGTATGTCGAAAAATTTGATGAAAAAAAGTCATTGAATAGTATGTCGAACAATTTCATGAAAAAAAGTCATAGTATAGTACGTCGAAAAATTTCATAGTATAGTATGTCGAAAACTTTTATGAAAAAAAGTCATAGTATAGTATGTCGAACAATTTCATGAAAAAAAGTCATGGTCTAGTATGTCGAAAAATTTGATGAAAAAAAGTCAGTCTAGTATGTCGAAAAATTTGATGAAAAAAAGTCATAGTATAGTATGTCGAAAACTTTGATGAAAAAAAGTCATTGAATAGTATGTCGAAAACGTTGATGAAAAAAAGTCATAGTATAGCATGTCGAAAGATTTCATGAAAAAAGTCATAGTATAGTATGTCGAAAACCTTTATGAAAAAAAGTCATAGTATAGTATGTCGAAAAATTTCATAGTATAGTATGTCGAAAACTTTGATGAAAAAAAGCCATAGTATAGTATGTCGAAAACCTTTATGAAAAAAAGTCATAGTATAGTATGTCGAAAAATTTCATGAAAAAAGTCATAGTTTAGTAGGACGAAATATTTGATAAAAAAAATCATAGTATAGTATGTCGAAAACTTTTATGAAAAAAAGTCATAGTACAGTATGTCAAAAAATGTCATTAAAAAAAGTCATAGTATAGTACGTCGAAAAATTTCATAGTATAGTATGTTGAAAAGTTTTATGAAAAAAAGTCATAGTATAGTATGTCAAAAAATGTCATTAAAAAAAGTCATAGTATAGTATGTTGAAAAGTTTTATGAAAAAAAGTCATAGTATAGTATGTCGTAAAATTTCATGAAAAAAGTCATAGTATAGTATGTCGAAAACCTTTATGAAAAAAAGTCATAGTATAGTATGTCGAAAAATTTCGTGAAAAAATGTCATAGTATAGTATGTCGAAAAAAGTCATAGTATAGTATGTCGTAAAATTTCATGAAAAAAAGTCATGGTATAGTATGTCGAAAAATTTCATAGTATAGTATGTCGAAAACTTTTATGAAAAAAAGTCATAGTATAGTATGTCGAAAACTTTTATGAAAAAAAGTCATAGTATAGTATGTCGAAAAATTTCGTGAAGAAAAGTCATAGTTTAGTATGACGAAATATTTGATAAAAAAAATCATAGTATAGTATGTCGAAAATTTTTATGAAAAAAGTCATTTAATAGTATGTCGAAAAATTTGATGAAAAAAAGTCATAGTATAGTATGTCGAAAAATTTGATGAAAAAAAGTCATAGTATAGTATGTCGAAAACTTTGATGAAAAAAAGTCAGTCTAGTATGTCGAAAAATTTTATGAAAAAAAGTCATAGTATAGTACGTCGAAAAATTTCGTGAAAAATGTCATAGTATAGTATGTCGAAAACTTTTATGAAAAAAAGTCATAGTATAGTATGTCAAAAAATGTCATTAAAAAAAGTCATAGTATAGTATGTCGAAAACTTTGATGAAAAAAAGTCATAGTATAGTATGTCGAAAAATTTTATGAAAAAAGTCATAGTATTGTATGATGAAATATTTTGTGAAAAAAAGTCATTGAATAGTATGTCGAAAAATTTGATGAAAAAAAGTCATTGAATAGTATGTCGAACAATTTCATGAAAAAAAGTCATGGTCTAGTATGTCGAAAAATTTGATGAAAAAAAGTCATAGTATAGTATGTCAAAAAATTTGATGAAAAAAAGTCAGTCTAGTATGTTGAAAAATTTGATGAAAAAAAGTCATTGAATAGTATGTCGAAAACCTTTATGAAAAAAAGTCATAGTATAGTATGTCGAAAACCTTTATGAAAAAAAGTCATAGTATAGTATGTCGAAAAATTTCATAGTATAGTATGTCGAAAACTTTGATGAAAAAAAGTCATAGTATAGTATGTCGAAAACCTTTATGAAAAAAAGTCATAGTATAGTATGTCGAAAAATTTCATAGTATAGTATGTCGAAAACTTTGATGAAAATAAGTCATAGTATAGCATGTCGAAAGATTTCATGAAAAAAGTCATAGTATAGTATGTCGAAAGATTTCATGAAAAAAGTCATAGTATAGTATGTCAAAAACCTTTATGAAAAAAAGTCATAGTATAGTATGTCGAAAAATGTCATGAAAAAAGTCATAGTATAGTATGTTGAAAAATTTTATGAAAAAAAGTCATAGTATAGCATGTCGAAAGATTTCATGAAAAAAGTCATAGTATAGTATGTCGAAAACTTTTATGAAAAAAAGTCATAGTATAGTATGTCGAAAAATTTCGTGAAGAAAAGTCATAGTTTAGTATGACGAAATATTTGATAAAAAAAATCATAGTATAGTATGTCGAACAATTTCATGAAAAAAAGTCATGGTCTAGTATGTCGAAAAATTTGATGAAAAAAAGTCAGTCTAGTATGTCGAAAAATTTGATGAAAAAAAGTCATTGAATAGTATGTCGAACAATTTCATGAAAAAAAGTCATGGTCTAGTATGTCGAAAACTTTTATTAAAAAAAGTCATTGAATAGTATGTCGAAAAATTTCGTGAAGAAAAGTCATAGTATAGTATGTCGAAAACGTTGATGAAAAAAAGTCATAGTATAGTATGTCGAAAAATTTTATGAAAAAAAGTCATAGTATAGTACGTCGAAAAATTTCATAGTATAGTATGTCGAAAACTTTGATGAAAAAAAGCCATAGTATAGTATGTCGAAAACCTTTATGAAAAAAAGTCATAGTATAGTATGTCGAAAACCTTTATGAAAAAAAGTCATAGTATAGTATGTCGAAAAATTTCATAGTATAGTATGTCGAAAACTTTGATGAAAAAAAGCCATAGTATAGTATGTCGAAAACCTTTATGAAAAAAAGTCATAGTATAGTATGTCAAAAAATTTCATGAAAAAAGTCATAGTTTAGTAGGACGAAATATTTGATAAAAAAAATCATAGTATAGTATGTCGAAAACTTTTATGAAAAAAAGTCATAGTATAGTATGTCAAAAAATGTCATTAAAAAAAGTCATAGTATAGTATGTCGAAAACTTTGATGAAAAAAAGTCATAGTATAGTACGTCGAAAAATTTCATAGTATAGTATGTTGAAAAGTTTTATGAAAAAAAGTCATAGTATAGTATGTCAAAAAATGTCATTAAAAAAAGTCATAGTATAGTATGTTGAAAAGTTTTATGAAAAAAAGTCATAGTATAGTATGTCGTAAAATTTCATGAAAAAAGTCATAGTATAGTATGTCGAAAACCTTTATGAAGAAAAGTCATAGTTTAGTATGACGAAATATTTGATAAAAAAAATCATAGTATAGTATGTCGAAAATTTTTATGAAAAAAGTCATAGTATTGTATGATGAAATATTTTGTGAAAAAAAGTCATTGAATAGTATGTCGAAAAATTTGATGAAAAAAAGTCATTGAATAGTATGTCGAACAATTTCATGAAAAAAAGTCATGGTCTAGTATGTCGAAAAATTTTATGAAAAAAAGTCAGTCTAGTATGTCGAAAAATTTTATGAAAAAAAGTCATTGTATAGTATGTCGAAAACTTTTATGAAAAAAAGTCATTGAATAGTATGTCGAAAAATTTCGTGAAGAAAAGTCATAGTATAGTATGTCGAAAACTTTGATGAAAAAAAGTCATAGTATAGCAAGTCGAAAGATTTCATGAAAAAAGTCATAGTATAGTATGTCGAAAGATTTCATGAAAAAAGTCATAGTATAGTATGTCGAAAACTTTGATGAAAAAAAGTCATAGTATAGTATGTCGAAAAATTTCGTGAAGAAAAGTCATAGTTTAGTATGACGAAATATTTGATAAAAAAAATCATAGTATAGTATGTCGAAAACTTTTATGAAAAAAAGTCATAGTATAGTATGTCGAAAACTTTGATGAAAAAAAGTCATTGAATAGTATGTCGAAAACTTTGATGAAAAAAAGTCATAGTATAGTATGTCGAAAAATTTTATGAAAAAAGTCATAGTATTGTATGATGAAATATTTTGTGAAAAAAAGTCATTGAATAGTATGTCGAACAATTTCATGAAAAAAAGTCATGGTCTAGTATGTCGAAAAATTTGATGAAAAAAAGTCATAGTATAGTATGTCAAAAAATTTGATGAAAAAAAGTCAGTCTAGTATGTCGAAAAATTTGATGAAAAAAAGTCATAGTATAGTATGTCGAAAACTTGATGAAAAAAAGTCATAGTATAGCATGTCGAAAGATTTCATGAAAAAAGTCATAGTATAGTATGTCGAAAACCTTTATGAAAAAAAGTCATAGTATAGTATGCCGAAAAATTTCATAGTATAGTATGTCGAAAACTTTGATGAAAAAAAGTCATAGTATAGTATGTCGAAAACCTTTATGAAAAAAAGTCATAGTATAGTATGTCGAAAAATTTCATGAAAAAAGTCATAGTTTAGTAGGACGAAATATTTGATAAAAAAAATCATAGTATAGTATGTCGAAAACTTTTATGAAAAAAAGTCATAGTATAGTATGTCGAAAACTTTGATGAAAAAAAGTCATTGAATAGTATGTCGAAAACGTTGATGAAAAAAAGTCATAGTATAGTATGTCGAAAAATTTGATGAAAAAAAGTCATTGAATAGTATGTCGAACAATTTCATGAAAAAAAGTCATGGTCTAGTATGTCGAAAAATTTGATGAAAAAAAGTCAGTCTAGTATGTCGAAAAATTTGATGAAGAAAAGTCATAGTTTAGTATGACGAAATATTTGATAAAAAAAATCATAGTATAGTATGTCGAAAACTTTTATGAAAAAAAGTCATAGTATAGTATGTCGAAAACTTTGATGAAAAAAAGTCATAGTATAGTATGTCGAAAAATTTCGTGAAGAAAAGTCATAGTATAGCATGTCGAAAGATTTCATGAAAAAAAGTCATAGTATAGTATGTCGAAAACTTTGATGAAAAAAAGTCATAGTATAGTATGTCAAAAAATGTCATTAAAAAAAGTCATAGTATAGTATGTCGAAAACTTTGATGAAAAAAAGTCATAGTATAGTATGTCGAAAACTTTTATGAAAAAAAGTCTTAGTATAGTATGTCGAAAACTTTTATGAAAAAAAGTCATAGTATAGTATGTCGAAAATTTTGATGAAAAAAAGTCATAGTATAGTATGTCAAAAAATGTCATTAAAAAAAGTCATAGTATAGTATGTCGAAAACTTTGATGAAAAAAAGTCATAGTATAGTATGTCGAAAACTTTTATGAAAAAAAGTCATAGTATAGTATGTCAAAAAATGTCATTAAAAAAAGTCATAGTATAGTATGTCGAAAAATTTGATGAAAAAGTCATAGTTTAGTATGACGAAATATTTGATAAAAAAAGTCATAGTATAGTATGTCGAAAACTTTGATGAAAAAAAGTCATAGTATAGTACGTCGAAAAATTTCATAGTATAGTATGTTGAAAAGTTTTATGAAAAAAAGTCATAGTACAGTATGTCGTAAAATTTCATGAAAAAAGTCATAGTATAGTATGTCGAAAACTTTGATGAAAATAAGTCATAGTATAGCATGTCGAAAGATTTCATGAAAAAAGTCATAGTATAGTATGTCGAAAGATTTCATGAAAAAAGTCATAGTATAGTATGTCAAAAACCTTTATGAAAAAAAGTCATAGTATAGTATGTCGAAAAATGTCATAGTATTGTATGTCGAAAAATTTCATGAAAAAAGTCATAGTATAGTATGTTGAAAAATTTTATGAAAAAAAGTCATAGTATAGCATGTCGAAAGATTTCATGAAAAAAGTCATAGTATAGTATGTCGAAAACTTTTATGAAAAAAAGTCATGGTATAGTATGTCGAAAAATTTCGTGAAGAAAATTCATAGTTTAGTATGACGAAATATTTGATAAAAAAAATCATAGTATAGTATGTCGAACAATTTCATGAAAAAAAGTCATGGTCTAGTATGTCGAACAATTTCATGAAAAAAAGTCATGGTCTAGTATGTCGAAAACTTTTATGAAAAAAAGTCATTGAATAGTATGTCGAAAAATTTCGTGAAGAAAAGTCATAGTATAGTATGTCGAAAACGTTGATGAAAAAAAGTCATAGTATAGTATGTCGAAAAATTTTATGAAAAAAAGTCATAGTATAGTACGTCGAAAAATTTCATAGTATAGTATGTCGAAAACTTTTATGAAAAAAAGTCATAGTATAGTATGTCGAACAATTTGATGAAAAAAAGTCATGGTCTAGTATGTCGAAAAATTTGATGAAAAAAAGTCATAGTATAGTATGTCGAAAAATTTGATGAAAAAAAGTCAGTCTAGTATGTCGAAAAATTTGATGAAAAAAAGTCATAGTATAGTATGTCGAAAACTTTGATGAAAAAAAGTCATAGTATAGTATGTCGAAAACCTTTATGAAAAAAAGTCATAGTATAGTATGTCAAAAAATTTCATGAAAAAAGTCCTAGTTTAGTAGGACGAAATATTTGATAAAAAAAATCATAGTATAGTATGTCGAAAACTTTTATGAAAAAAAGTCATAGTATAGTATGTCAAAAAATGTCATTAAAAAAAGTCATAGTATAGTATGTCGAAAAATTTGATGAAAAAGTCATAGTTTAGTATTACGAAATATTTGATAAAAAAAGTCATAGTATAGTATGTCGAAAACTTTGATGAAAAAAAGTCATAGTATAGTACGTCGAAAAATTTCATAGTATAGTATGTTGAAAAGTTTTATGAAAAAAAGTCATAGTATAGTATGTCAAAAAATGTCATTAAAAAAAGTCATAGTATAGTATGTTGAAAAGTTTTATGAAAAAAAGTCATAGTATAGTATGTCGTAAAATTTCATGAAAAAAGTCATAGTATAGTATGTCGAAAACCTTTATGAAGAAAAGTCATAGTTTAGTATGACGAAATATTTGATAAAAAAAATCATAGTATAGTATGTCGAAAATTTTTATGAAAAAAGTTATAGTATTGTATGATGAAATATTTTGTGAAAAAAAGTCATTGAATAGTATGTCGAAAAATTTGATGAAAAAAAGTCATTGAATAGTATGTCGAACAATTTCATGAAAAAAAGTCATGGTCTAGTATGTCGAAAAATTTGATGAAAAAAAGTCAGTCTAGTATGTCGAAAAATTTGATGAAAAAAGTCATTGTATAGTATGTCGAAAACTTTTATGAAAAAAAGTCATTGAATAGTATGTCGAAAAATTTCGTGAAGAAAAGTCATAGTATAGTATGTCGAAAACTTTGATGAAAAAAAGTCATAGTATAGCAAGTCGAAAGATTTCATGAAAAAAGTCATAGTATAGTATGTCGAAAGATTTCATGAAAAAAGTCATAGTATAGTATGTCGAAAACTTTGATGAAAAAAAGTCATAGTATAGTATGTCGAAAAATTTCGTGAAGAAAAGTCATAGTTTAGTATGACGAAATATTTGATAAAAAAAATCATAGTATAGTATGTCGAAAACTTTTATGAAAAAAAGTCATAGTATAGTATGTCGAAAACTTTGATGAAAAAAAGTCATTGAATAGTATGTCGAACAATTTCATGAAAAAAAGTCATGGTCTAGTATGTCGAAAAATTTGATGAAAAAAAGTCATAGTATAGTATGTCAAAAAATTTGATGAAAAAAAGTCAGTCTAGTATGTCGAAAAATTTGATGAAAAAAAGTCATAGTATAGTATGTCGAAAACTTGATGAAAAAAAGTCATAGTATAGCATGTCGAAAGATTTCATGAAAAAAGTCATAGTATAGTATGTCGAAAACCTTTATGAAAAAAAGTCATAGTATAGTATGTCGAAAAATTTCATAGTATAGTATGTCGAAAACTTTGATGAAAAAAAGTCATAGTATAGTATGTCGAAAACCTTTATGAAAAAAAGTCATAGTATAGTATGTCGAAAAATTTCATGAAAAAAGTCATAGTTTAGTAGGACGAAATATTTGATAAAAAAAATCATAGTATAGTATGTCGAAAACTTTTATGAAAAAAAGTCATAGTATAGTATGTCGAAAACTTTGATGAAAAAAAGTCATTGAATAGTATGTCGAAAACGTTGATGAAAAAAAGTCATAGTATAGTATGTCGAAAACTTTGATGAAAAAAAGTCATTGAATAGTATGTCGAAAACCTTTATGAAAAAAAGTCATAGTATAGTATGTCGAAAAATGTCATGAAAAAAGTCATAGTATAGTATGTCGAAAACCTTTATGAAAAAAAGTCATAGTATAGTATGTCGAAAAATTTGATGAAAAAAAGTCATAGTATAGTATGTCGAAAACTTTTATGAAAAAGTCATTGAATAGTATGTCGAAAAATTTCGTGAAAAAAAGTCATAGTTTAGTATGACGAAATATTTGATAAAAAAAATCATAGTATAGTATGTCGAAAAATTTCGTTAAGAAAAGTCATAGTATAGTATGTCGAAAACTTTGATGAAAAAAAGTCATGGTATAGCATGTCGAAAGATTTCATGAAAAAAGTCATAGTATAGTATGTCGAAAACTTTTATGAAAAAAAGTCATAGTATAGCATGTTGAAAAGTTTTATGAAAAAAAGTCATAGTATAGTATGTCGTAAAATTTCATGAAAAAAGTCATAGTATAGTATGTCGAAAACTTTTATGAAAAAAAGTCATAGTATAGTGTGTCGAAAAATTTCATGAAAAAAGTCATAGTATAGTATGTTGAAAACTTTTATGAAAAAAAGTCATAGTATAGTACGTCGAAAAATTTCGTGAAAAATGTCATAGTATAGTATGTCGAAAACTTTTATGAAAAAAAGTCATAGTATAGTATGTCGAAAAATTTTGTGAAGAAAAGTCATAGTTTAGTATGACGAAATATTTGATAAAAAAAATCATAGTATAGTATGTCGAAAAATTTCATAGTATAGTATGTCGAAAAATTTCGTGAAGAAAAGTCATAGTATAGCATGTCGAAAGATTTCATGAAAAATGTCATAGTATAGTATGTCGAAAACCTTTATGAAAAAAAGTCATAGTATAGCATGTTGAAAAGTTTTATGAAAAAAAGTCATAGTATAGTATTTCGTAAAATTTCATGAAAAAAAGTCATGGTATAGTATGTCGAAAAATTTCATAGTATAGTATGTCGAAAACTTTTATGAAAAAAAGTCATAGTATAGTACGTCGAAAAATTTCATAGTATAGTATGTCGAAAACTTTGATGAAAAAAAGTCATAGTATAGTATGTCGAAAACTTTTATGAAAAAAAGTCATAGTATAGTATGTCGAAAACTTTTATGAAAAAAAGTCATAGTATAGTATGTCGAAAACTTTTATGAAAAAAAGTCATAGTATAGTATGTCGAAAACTTTTATGAAAAAAAGTCATAGTATAGTATGTCGAAAAATTTCATAGTATAGTATGTCGAAAACTTTGATGAAAAAAAGTCATAGTATAGTATGTCGAAAACTTTTATGAAAAAAAGTCATAGTATAGTATGTCGAAAACTTTTATGAAAAAAAGTCATAGTATAGTATGTCGAAAACTTTTATGAAAAAAAGTCATAGTATAGTATGTCGAAAACTTTTATGAAAAAAAGTCATAGTATAGTATGTCGAAAACTTTTATGAAAAAAGTCATAGTATAGTATGTCGAAAACTTTGATGAAAAAAAGTCATAGTATAGTATGTCGAAAACTTTGATGAAAAAAAGTCATAGTATAGTACGTCGTAAAATTTCATGAAAAAAGTCATAGTATAGTATGTCGAAAACTTTTATGAAAAAAAGTCATAGTATAGTATGTCGAAAAATTTCATAGTATAGTATGTCGAAAACTTTGATGAAAATAAGTCATAGTATAGCATGTCGAAAGATTTCATGAAAAAAGTCATAGTATAGTATGTCGAAAGATTTCATGAAAAAAGTCATAGTATAGTATGTCGAAAGATTTCATGAAAAAAGTCATAGTATAGTATGTCAAAAACCTTTATGAAAAAAAGTCATAGTATAGTATGTCGAAAAATGTCATAGTATTGTATGTCGAAAAATTTCATGAAAAAAGTCATAGTATAGTATGTTGAAAAATTTTATGAAAAAAAGTCATAGTATAGCATGTCGAAAGATTTCATGAAAAAAGTCATAGTATAGTATGTCGAAAACTTTGATGAAAAAAAGCCATAGTATAGTATGTCAAAAAATGTCATTAAAAAAAGTCATAGTATAGTATGTCGAAAAATTTGATGAAAAAGTCATAGTATAGTATGACGAAATATTTGATAAAAAAAGTCATAGTATATTATGTCGAAAACTTTGATGAAAAAAAGTCATAGTATAGTACGTCGAAAAATTTCATAGTATAGTATGTTGAAAAGTTTTATGAAAAAAAGTCATAGTATAGTATGTCAAAAAATGTCATTAAAAAAAGTCATAGTATAGTATGTTGAAAAGTTTTATGAAAAAAAGTCATAGTATAGTATGTCGTAAAATTTCATGAAAAAAGTCATAGTATAGTATGTCGAAAACCTTTATGAAAAAAAGTCATAGTATAGTATGTCGAAAAATTTCGTGAAAAAATGTCATAGTATAGTATGTCGAAAAATGTCATAGTATTGTATGTCGAAAAATTTCATGAAAAAAGTCATAGTATAGCATGTCGAAAAATTTCGTGAAGAAAAGTCATAGTTTAGTATGACGAAATATTTGATAAAAAAAATCATAGTATAGTATGTCGAAAATTTTTATGAAAAAAGTCATAGTATTGTATGATGAAATATTTTGTGAAAAAAAGTCATTGAATAGTATGTCGAAAAATTTGATGAAAAAAAGTCATTGAATAGTATGTCGAACAATTTCATGAAAAAAAGTCATGGTCTAGTATGTCGAAAAATTTGATGAAAAAAAGTCAGTCTAGTATGTCGAAAAATTTGATGAAAAAAAGTCATTGAATAGTATGTTGAAAAGTTTTATGAAAAAAAGTCATAGTATAGTATGTCGAAAAATGTCATAGTATTGTATGTCGAAAAATTTCATGAAAAAAGTCATAGTATAGTATGTCGAAAACTTTTATGAAAAAAAGTCATAGTATAGTATGTCGAAAACTTTTATGAAAAAAAGTCATAGTATAGTACGTCGAAAAATTTCGTGAAAAATGTCATAGTATAGTATGTCGAAAACTTTGATGAAAAAAAGTCATAGTATAGTATGTCGAAAATTTTTATGAAAAAAAGTCATAGTATAGTATGTCGAAAATTTTTATGAAAAAAGTCATAGTATTGTATGATGAAATATTTTGTGAAAAAAAGTCATTGAATAGTATGTCGAAAAATTTGATGAAAAAAAGTCATTGAATAGTATGTCGAACAATTTCATGAAAAAAAGTCATGGTCTAGTATTTCGAAAAATTTGATGAAAAAAAGTCAGTCTAGTATGTCGAAAAATTTGATGAAAAAAAGTCATTGAATAGTATGTCGAAAAATTTGATGTAAAAAAGTCATAGTATAGCATGTCGAAAGATTTCATGAAAAAAGTCATAGTATAGTATGTCGAAAAATTTTATGAAAAAAAGTCATAGTATAGTACGTCGAAAAATTTCGTGAAAAATGTCATAGTATAGTATGTCGAAAACTTTGATGAAAAAAAGTCATAGTATAGTATGTCGAAAAATTTCGTGAAGAAAAGTCATAGTTTAGTATGACGAAATATTTGATAAAAAAAATCATAGTATAGTATGTCGAAAACTTTTATGAAAAAAAGTCATAGTATAGTATGTCGAAAACTTTTATGAAAAAAAGTCATAGTATAGTATGTCGAAAATTTTTATGAAAAAAGTCATAGTATTGTATGATGAAATATTTTGTGAAAAAAAGTCATTGAATAGTATGTCGAACAATTTCATGAAAAAAAGTCATGGTCTAGTATGTCGAAAAATTTGATGAAAAAAAGTCAGTCTAGTATGTCGAAAAATTTGATGAAAAAAAGTCATTGAATAGTATGTCGAAAAATTTGATGAAAAAAAGTCATAGTATAGTATGTCGAAAACTTTTATGAAAAAAAGTCATTGAATAGTATGTCGAAAAATTTCGTGAAGAAAAGTCATAGTATAGTATGTCGAAAACGTTGATGTAAAAAAGTCATAGTATAGCATGTCGAAAGATTTCATGAAAAAAAGTCATAGTATAGTACGTCGAAAAATTTCGTGAAAAATGTCATAGTATAGTATGTCGAAAACTCAAATGAAAAAAAGTCATAGTATAGTATGTCAAAAAATGTCATTAAAAAAAGTCATAGTATAGTATGTCGAAAACTTTGATGAAAAAAAGTCATTGAATAGTATGTCGAAAACTTTGATGAAAAAAAGTCATAGTATAGTATGTCGAAAAATTTTATGAAAAAAGTCATAGTATTGTATGATGAAATATTTTGTGAAAAAAAGTCATTGAATAGTATGTCGAAAAATTTGATGAAAAAAAGTCATTGAATAGTATGTCGAACAATTTCATGAAAAAAAGTCATGGTCTAGTATGTCGAAAAATTTGATGAAAAAAAGTCATAGTATAGTATGTCAAAAAATTTTATGAAAAAAAGTCAGTCTAGTATGTCGAAAAATTTGATGAAAAAAAGTCATAGTATAGTATGTCGAAAACTTTTATGAAAAAAAGTCATAGTATAGCATGTCGAAAGATTTCATGAAAAAAGTCATAGTATAGTATGTCGAAAAATTTCATAGTATAGTATGTCGAAAACTTTGATGAAAAAAAGTCATAGTATAGTATGTCGAAAACTTTTATGAAAAAAATCATAGTATAGCATGTCGAAAGATTTCATGAAAAAAGTCATAGTATAGTATGTCGAAAACCTTTATGAAAAAAAGTCATAGTATAGTATGTCGAAAAATGTCATGAAAAAAGTCATAGTATAGTATGTCGAAAACCTTTATGAAAAAAAGTCATAGTATAGTATGTCGAAAAATTTTGTGAAGAAAAGTCATAGTTTAGTATGACGAAATATTTGATAAAAAAAATCATAGTATAGTATGTCGAAAAATTTCATAGTATAGTATGTCGAAAAATTTCGTGAAGAAAAGTCATAGTATAGCATGTCGAAAGATTTCATGAAAAATGTCATAGTATAGTATGTCGAAAACCTTTATGAAAAAAAGTCATAGTATAGCATGTTGAAAAGTTTTATGAAAAAAAGTCATAGTATAGTATGTCGTAAAATTTCATGAAAAAAAGTCATAGTATAGTACGTCGAAAAATTTCATAGTATAGTATGTCGAAAACTTTTATGAAAAAAAGTCATAGTATAGTATGTCGAACAATTTCATGAAAAAAAGTCATGGTCTAGTATGTCGAAAAATTTGATGAAAAAAAGTCAGTCTAGTATGTCGAAAAATTTGATGAAAAAAAGTCATTGAATAGTATGTCGAAAAATTTGATGAAAAAAAGTCATAGTATAGTATGTCGAAAACTTTGATGAAAAAAAGTCATTGAATAGTATGTCGAAAACGTTGATGAAAAAAAGTCATAGTATAGCATGTCGAAAGATTTCATGAAAAAAGTCATAGTATAGTATGTCGAAAACCTTTATGAAAAAAAGTCATAGTATAGTATGTCGAAAAATTTCATAGTATAGTATGTCGAAAACTTTGATGAAAAAAAGCCATAGTATAGTATGTCGAAAACCTTTATGAAAAAAAGTCATAGTATAGTATGTCGAAAAATTTCATGAAAAAAGTCATAGTTTAGTAGGACGAAATATTTGATAAAAAAAATCATAGTATAGTATGTCGAAAACTTTTATGAAAAAAAGTCATAGTACAGTATGTCAAAAAATGTCATTAAAAAAAGTCATAGTATAGTATGTTGAAAAGTTTTATGAAAAAGTCATAGTTTAGTATGACGAAATATTTGATAAAAAAAGTCATAGTATAGTACGTCGAAAAATTTCATAGTATAGTATGTTGAAAAGTTTTATGAAAAAAAGTCATAGTATAGTATGTCAAAAAATGTCATTAAAAAAAGTCATAGTATAGTATGTTGAAAAGTTTTATGAAAAAAAGTCATAGTATAGTATGTCGTAAAATTTCATGAAAAAAGTCATAGTATAGTATGTCGAAAACCTTTATGAAAAAAAGTCATAGTATAGTATGTCGAAAAATTTCGTGAAAAAATGTCATAGTATAGTATGTCGAAAAAAGTCATAGTATAGTATGTCGTAAAATTTCATGAAAAAAAGTCATGGTATAGTATGTCGAAAAATTTCATAGTATAGTATGTCGAAAACTTTTATGAAAAAAAGTCATAGTATAGTATGTCGAAAACTTTTATGAAAAAAA
Source organism: Sebastes fasciatus (assembly GCF_043250625.1). Lineage (NCBI taxonomy): Eukaryota > Metazoa > Chordata > Actinopteri > Perciformes > Sebastidae > Sebastes > Sebastes fasciatus. Next base: position 714,615 of record NC_133810.1, read on the forward strand.
GTCATAGTATAGTATGTCGAAAAATTTCGTGAAGAAAAGTCATAGTTTAGTATGACGAAATATTTGATAAAAAAAATCATAGTATAGTATGTCGAAAATTTTTATGAAAAAAGTCATAGTATTGTATGATGAAATATTTTGTGAAAAAAAGTCATTGAATAGTATCTCGAAAAATTTGATGAAAAAAAGTCATTGAATAGTATGTCGAAAAATTTGATGAAAAAAAGTCATAGTATAGTATGTCGAAAACTTTGATGAAAAAAAGTCAGTCTAGTATGTCGAAAAATTTTATGAAAAAAAGTCATAGTATAGTACGTCGAAAAATTTCGTGAAAAATGTCATAGTATAGTATGTCGAAAACTTTTATGAAAAAAAGTCATAGTATAGTATGTCAAAAAATGTCATTAAAAAAAGTCATAGTATAGTATGTCGAAAACTTTGATGAAAAAAAGTCATAGTATAGGATGTCGAAAAATTTTATGAAAAAAGTCATAGTATTGTATGATGAAATATTTTGTGAAAAAAAGTCATTGAATAGTATGTCGAAAAATTTGATGAAAAAAAGTCATTGAATAGTATGTCGAACAATTTCATGAAAAAAAGTCATGGTCTAGTATGTCGAAAAATTTGATGAAAAAAAGTCATAGTATAGTATGTCAAAAAATTTGATGAAAAAAAGTCAGTCTAGTATGTTGAAAAATTTGATGAAAAAAAGTCATTGAATAGTATGTCGAAAACCTTTATGAAAAAAAGTCATAGTATAGTATGTCGAAAACCTTTATGAAAAAAAGTCATAGTATAGTATGTCGAAAAATTTCATAGTATAGTATGTCGAAAACTTTGATGAAAAAAAGTCATAGTATAGTATGTCGAAAACCTTTATGAAAAAAAGTCATAGTATAGTATGTCGAAAAATTTCATGAAAAAAGTCATAGTTTAGTACGACGAAATATTTGATAAAAAAAATCATAGTATAGTATGTCGAAAACTTTTATGAAAAAAAGTCATAGTATAGTATGTCGAAAACTTTTATGAAAAAAAGTCATAGTATAGCATGTTGAAAAGTTTTATGAAAAAAAGTCATAGTATAGTATGTCGAAAAATTTCATAGTATAGTATGTCGAAAACTTTTATGAAAAAAAGTCTTAGTATAGTACGTCGAAAAATTTCGTGAAAAATGTCATAGTATAGTATGTCGAAAAATTTCATAGTATAGTATGTCGAAAACTTTTATGAAAAAAAGTCATAGTTTAGTATGACGAAATATTTGATAAAAAAAATCATAGTATAGTATGTCGAAAAATTTCATAGTATAGTATGTCGAAAAATTTCGTGAAGAAAAGTCATAGTATAGCATGTCGAAAGATTTCATGAAAAATGTCATAGTATAGTATGTCGAAAACCTTTATGAAAAAAAGTCATAGTATAGCATGTTGAAAAGTTTTATGAAAAAAAGTCATAGTATAGTATGTCGTAAAATTTCATAGTATAGTATGTCGAAAACTTTTATGAAAAAAAGTCATAGTATAGTACGTCGAAAAATTTCATAGTATAGTATGTCGAAAACTTTTATGAAAAAAAGTCATAGTATAGTATGTCGAAAAATTTTATGAAAAAAAGTCATAGTATAGTATGTCGAAAAATTTCGTGAAGAAAAGTCATAGTATAGCATGTCGAAAGATTTCATGAAAAATGTCATAGTATAGTATGTCGAAAAATTTTATGAAAAAAAGTCATAGTATAGTATGTCGAAAAATTTCGTGAAGAAAAGTCATAGTATAGCATGTCGAAAGATTTCATGAAAAAAAGTCATAGTATAGTATGTCGAAAACTTTTATGAAAAAAAGTCATAGTATAGTATGTCGAAAACTTTGATGAAAAAAAGTCATAGTATAGTATGTCAAAAAATGTCATTAAAAAAAGTCATAGTATAGTATGTCGAAAACTTTGATGAAAAAAAGTCATAGTATAGTATGTCGAAAACTTTTATGAAAAAAAGTCTTAGTATAGTATGTCGAAAACTTTTATGAAAAAAAGTCATAGTATAGTATGTCGAAAAATTTGATGAAAAAGTCATAGTTTAGTATGACGAAATATTTGATAAAAAAAGTCATAGTATAGTATGTCGAAAACTTTGATGAAAAAAAGTCATAGTATAGTACGTCGAAAAATTTCATAGTATAGTATGTTGAAAAGTTTTATGAAAAAAAGTCATAGTATAGTATGTCGAAAAATTTCATAGTATAGTATGTCGAAAACTTTGATGAAAATAAGTCATAGTATAGCATGTCGAAAGATTTCATGAAAAAAGTCATAGTATAGTATGTCGAAAGATTTCATGAAAAAAGTCATAGTATAGTATGTCAAAAACCTTTATGAAAAAAAGTCATAGTATAGTATGTCGAAAAATGTCATAGTATTGTATGTCGAAAAATTTCATGAAAAAAGTCATAGTATAGTATGTTGAAAAATTTTATGAAAAAAAGTCATAGTATAGCATGTCGAAAGATTTCATGAAAAAAGTCATAGTATAGTATGTCGAAAACTTTTATGAAAAAAAGTCATAGTATAGTATGTCGAAAAATTTCGTGAAGAAAAGTCATAGTTTAGTATGACGAAATATTTGATAAAAAAAATCATAGTATAGTATGTCGAACAATTTCATGAAAAAAAGTCATGGTCTAGTATGTCGAAAAATTTGATGAAAAAAAGTCAGTCTAGTATGTCGAAAAATTTGATGAAAAAAAGTCATTGAATAGTATGTCGAACAATTTCATGAAAAAAAGTCATGGTCTAGTATGTCGAAAACTTTTATGAAAAAAAGTCATTGAATAGTATGTCGAAAAATTTCGTGAAGAAAAGTCATAGTATAGTATGTCGAAAAATTTTATGAAAAAAAGTCATAGTATAGTACGTCGAAAAATTTCATAGTATAGTATGTCGAAAACTTTGATGAAAAAAAGCCATAGTATAGTATGTCGAAAACCTTTATGAAAAAAAGTCATAGTATAGTATGTCGAAAAATTTCATAGTATAGTATGTCGAAAACTTTGATGAAAAAAAGCCATAGTATAGTATGTCGAAAACCTTTATGAAAAAAAGTCATAGTATAGTATGTCAAAAAATTTCATGAAAAAAGTCATAGTTTAGTAGGACGAAATATTTGATAAAAAAAATCATAGTATAGTATGTCGAAAACTTTTATGAAAAAAAGTCATAGTATAGTATGTCAAAAAATGTCATTAAAAAAAGTCATAGTATAGTATGTCGAAAACTTTGATGAAAAAAAGTCATAGTATAGTACGTCGAAAAATTTCATAGTATAGTATGTTGAAAAGTTTTATGAAAAAAAGTCATAGTATAGTATGTCAAAAAATGTCATTAAAAAAAGTCATAGTATAGTATGTTGAAAAGTTTTATGAAAAAAAGTCATAGTATAGTATGTCGTAAAATTTCATGAAAAAAGTCATAGTATAGTATGTCGAAAACCTTTATGAAGAAAAGTCATAGTTTAGTATGACGAAATATTTGATAAAAAAAATCATAGTATAGTATGTCGAAAATTTTTATGAAAAAAGTCATAGTATTGTATGATGAAATATTTTGTGAAAAAAAGTCATTGAATAGTATGTCGAAAAATTTGATGAAAAAAAGTCATTGAATAGTATGTCGAACAATTTCATGAAAAAAAGTCATGGTCTAGTATGTCGAAAAATTTTATGAAAAAAAGTCAGTCTAGTATGTCGAAAAATTTGATGAAAAAAAGTCATTGTATAGTATGTCGAAAACTTTGATGAAAAAAAGTCATAGTATAGCAAGTCGAAAGATTTCATGAAAAAAGTCATAGTATAGTATGTCGAAAGATTTCATGAAAAAAGTCATAGTATAGTATGTCGAAAACTTTGATGAAAAAAAGTCATAGTATAGTATGTCGAAAAATTTCGTGAAGAAAAGTCATAGTTTAGTATGACGAAATATTTGATAAAAAAAATCATAGTATAGTATGTCGAAAACTTTTATGAAAAAAAGTCATAGTATAGTATGTCGAAAACTTTGATGAAAAAAAGTCATAGTATAGTATGTCGAAAAATTTGATGAAAAAAAGTCAGTCTAGTATGTTGAAAAATTTGATGAAAAAAAGTCATTGAATAGTATGTCGAAAACCTTTATGAAAAAAAGTCATAGTATAGTATGTCGAAAACCTTTATGAAAAAAAGTCATAGTATAGTATGTCGAAAAATTTCATAGTATAGTATGTCGAAAACTTTGATGAAAAAAAGTCATAGTATAGTATGTCGAAAACCTTTATGAAAAAAAGTCATAGTATAGTATGTCGAAAAATTTCATGAAAAAAGTCATAGTTTAGTACGACGAAATATTTGATAAAAAAAATCATAGTATAGTATGTCGAAAACTTTTATGAAAAAAAGTCATAGTATAGTATGTCGAAAACTTTTATGAAAAAAAGTCATAGTATAGCATGTTGAAAAGTTTTATGAAAAAAAGTCATAGTATAGTATGTCGAAAAATTTCATAGTATAGTATGTCGAAAACTTTTATGAAAAAAAGTCTTAGTATAGTACGTCGAAAAATTTCGTGAAAAATGTCATAGTATAGTATGTCGAAAAATTTCATAGTATAGTATGTCGAAAACTTTTATGAAAAAAAGTCATAGTTTAGTATGACGAAATATTTGATAAAAAAAATCATAGTATAGTATGTCGAAAAATTTCATAGTATAGTATGTCGAAAAATTTCGTGAAGAAAAGTCATAGTATAGCATGTCGAAAGATTTCATGAAAAATGTCATAGTATAGTATGTCGAAAACCTTTATGAAAAAAAGTCATAGTATAGCATGTTGAAAAGTTTTATGAAAAAAAGTCATAGTATAGTATGTCGTAAAATTTCATAGTATAGTATGTCGAAAACTTTTATGAAAAAAAGTCATAGTATAGTACGTCGAAAAATTTCATAGTATAGTATGTCGAAAACTTTTATGAAAAAAAGTCATAGTATAGTATGTCGAAAAATTTTATGAAAAAAAGTCATAGTATAGTATGTCGAAAAATTTCGTGAAGAAAAGTCATAGTATAGCATGTCGAAAGATTTCATGAAAAATGTCATAGTATAGTATGTCGAAAAATTTTATGAAAAAAAGTCATAGTATAGTATGTCGAAAAATTTCGTGAAGAAAAGTCATAGTATAGCATGTCGAAAGATTTCATGAAAAAAAGTCATAGTATAGTATGTCGAAAACTTTTATGAAAAAAAGTCATAGTATAGTATGTCGAAAACTTTGATGAAAAAAAGTCATAGTATAGTATGTCAAAAAATGTCATTAAAAAAAGTCATAGTATAGTATGTCGAAAACTTTGATGAAAAAAAGTCATAGTATAGTATGTCGAAAACTTTTATGAAAAAAAGTCTTAGTATAGTATGTCGAAAACTTTTATGAAAAAAAGTCATAGTATAGTATGTCGAAAAATTTGATGAAAAAGTCATAGTTTAGTATGACGAAATATTTGATAAAAAAAGTCATAGTATAGTATGTCGAAAACTTTGATGAAAAAAAGTCATAGTATAGTACGTCGAAAAATTTCATAGTATAGTATGTTGAAAAGTTTTATGAAAAAAAGTCATAGTATAGTATGTCGAAAAATTTCATAGTATAGTATGTCGAAAACTTTGATGAAAATAAGTCATAGTATAGCATGTCGAAAGATTTCATGAAAAAAGTCATAGTATAGTATGTCGAAAGATTTCATGAAAAAAGTCATAGTATAGTATGTCAAAAACCTTTATGAAAAAAAGTCATAGTATAGTATGTCGAAAAATGTCATAGTATTGTATGTCGAAAAATTTCATGAAAAAAGTCATAGTATAGTATGTTGAAAAATTTTATGAAAAAAAGTCATAGTATAGCATGTCGAAAGATTTCATGAAAAAAGTCATAGTATAGTATGTCGAAAACTTTTATGAAAAAAAGTCATAGTATAGTATGTCGAAAAATTTCGTGAAGAAAAGTCATAGTTTAGTATGACGAAATATTTGATAAAAAAAATCATAGTATAGTATGTCGAACAATTTCATGAAAAAAAGTCATGGTCTAGTATGTCGAAAAATTTGATGAAAAAAAGTCAGTCTAGTATGTCGAAAAATTTGATGAAAAAAAGTCATTGAATAGTATGTCGAACAATTTCATGAAAAAAAGTCATGGTCTAGTATGTCGAAAACTTTTATGAAAAAAAGTCATTGAATAGTATGTCGAAAAATTTCGTGAAGAAAAGTCATAGTATAGTATGTCGAAAAATTTTATGAAAAAAAGTCATAGTATAGTACGTCGAAAAATTTCATAGTATAGTATGTCGAAAACTTTGATGAAAAAAAGCCATAGTATAGTATGTCGAAAACCTTTATGAAAAAAAGTCATAGTATAGTATGTCGAAAAATTTCATAGTATAGTATGTCGAAAACTTTGATGAAAAAAAGCCATAGTATAGTATGTCGAAAACCTTTATGAAAAAAAGTCATAGTATAGTATGTCAAAAAATTTCATGAAAAAAGTCATAGTTTAGTAGGACGAAATATTTGATAAAAAAAATCATAGTATAGTATGTCGAAAACTTTTATGAAAAAAAGTCATAGTATAGTATGTCAAAAAATGTCATTAAAAAAAGTCATAGTATAGTATGTCGAAAACTTTGATGAAAAAAAGTCATAGTATAGTATGTCGTAAAATTTCATGAAAAAAGTCATAGTATAGTATGTCGAAAACCTTTATGAAGAAAAGTCATAGTTTAGTATGACGAAATATTTGATAAAAAAAATCATAGTATAGTATGTCGAAAATTTTTATGAAAAAAGTCATAGTATTGTATGATGAAATATTTTGTGAAAAAAAGTCATTGAATAGTATGTCGAAAAATTTGATGAAAAAAAGTCATTGAATAGTATGTCGAACAATTTCATGAAAAAAAGTCATGGTCTAGTATGTCGAAAAATTTTATGAAAAAAAGTCAGTCTAGTATGTCGAAAAATTTGATGAAAAAAAGTCATTGTATAGTATGTCGAAAACTTTGATGAAAAAAAGTCATAGTATAGCAAGTCGAAAGATTTCATGAAAAAAGTCATAGTATAGTATGTCGAAAGATTTCATGAAAAAAGTCATAGTATAGTATGTCGAAAACTTTGATGAAAAAAAGTCATAGTATAGTATGTCGAAAAATTTCGTGAAGAAAAGTCATAGTTTAGTATGACGAAATATTTGTTAAAAAAAATCATAGTATAGTATGTCGAAAACTTTTATGAAAAAAAGTCATAGTATAGTATGTCGAAAACTTTGATGAAAAAAAGTCATTGAATAGTATGTCGAAAACTTTGATGAAAAAAAGTCATAGTATAGTATGTCGAAAAATTTTATGAAAAAAGTCATAGTATTGTATGATGAAATATTTTGTGAAAAAAAGTCATTGAATAGTATGTCGAACAATTTCATGAAAAAAAGTCATGGTCTAGTATGTCGAAAAATTTGATGAAAAAAAGTCATAGTATAGTATGTCAAAAAATTTGATGAAAAAAAGTCAGTCTAGTATGTCGAAAAATTTGATGAAAAAAAGTCATAGTATAGTATGTCGAAAACTTGATGAAAAAAAGTCATAGTATAGCATGTCGAAAGATTTCATGAAAAAAGTCATAGTATAGTATGTCGAAAACCTTTATGAAAAAAAGTCATAGTATAGTATGTCGAAAAATTTCATAGTATAGTATGTCGAAAACTTTGATGAAAAAAAGTCATAGTATAGTATGTCGAAAACCTTTATGAAAAAAAGTCATAGTATAGTATGTCGAAAAATTTCATGAAAAAAGTCATAGTTTAGTAGGACGAAATATTTGATAAAAAAAATCATAGTATAGTATGTCGAAAACTTTTATGAAAAAAAGTCATAGTATAGTATGTCGAAAACTTTGATGAAAAAAAGTCATTGAATAGTATGTCGAAAACGTTGATGAAAAAAAGTCATTGAATAGTATGTCGAACAATTTCATGAAAAAAAGTCATGGTCTAGTATGTCGAAAAATTTGATGAAAAAAAGTCAGTCTAGTATGTCGAAAAATTTGATGAAAAAAAGTCATTGTATAGTATGTCGAAAACTTTTATGAAAAAAAGTCATTGAATAGTATGTCGAAAAATTTCGTGAAGAAAAGTCATAGTATAGTATGTCGAAAACTTTGATGAAAAAAAGTCATAGTATAGCAAGTCGAAAGATTTCATGAAAAAAGTCATAGTATAGTATGTCGAAAGATTTCATGAAAAAAGTCATAGTATAGTATGTCGAAAGATTTCATGAAAAAAAGTCATAGTATAGTATGTCGAAAACTTTTATGAAAAAAAGTCATAGTATAGTATGTCGAAAACTTTGATGAAAAAAAGTCATAGTATAGTATGTCAAAAAATGTCATTAAAAAAAGTCATAGTATAGTATGTCGAAAACTTTGATGAAAAAAAGTCATAGTATAGTATGTCGAAAACTTTTATGAAAAAAAGTCATAGTATAGTATGTCGAAAACTTTGATGAAAAAAAGTCATAGTATAGTACGTCGAAAAATTTCATAGTATAGTATGTTGAAAAGTTTTATGAAAAAAAGTCATAGTATAGTATGTCGAAAAATTTCATAGTATAGTATGTCGAAAACTTTGATGAAAATAAGTCATAGTATAGCATGTCGAAAGATTTCATGAAAAAAGTCATAGTATAGTATGTCGAAAGATTTCATGAAAAAAGTCATAGTATAGTATGTCAAAAACCTTTATGAAAAAAAGTCATAGTATAGTATGTCGAAAAATGTCATAGTATTGTATGTCGAAAAATTTCATGAAAAAAGTCATAGTATAGTATGTTGAAAAATTTTATGAAAAAAAGTTATAGTATAGCATGTCGAAAGATTTCATGAAAAAAGTCATAGTATAGTATGTCGAAAACTTTTATGAAAAAAAGTCATAGTATAGTATGTCGAAAAATTTCGTGAAGAAAAGTCATAGTTTAGTATGACGAAATATTTGATAAAAAAAATCATAGTATAGTATGTCGAACAATTTCATGAAAAAAAGTCATGGTCTAGTATGTCGAAAAATTTGATGAAAAAAAGTCAGTCTAGTATGTCGAAAAATTTGATGAAAAAAAGTCATTGAATAGTATGTCGAACAATTTCATGAAAAAAAGTCATGGTCTAGTATGTCGAAAACTTTTATGAAAAAAAGTCATTGAATAGTATGTCGAAAAATTTCGTGAAGAAAAGTCATAGTATAGTATGTCGAAAAATTTTATGAAAAAAAGTCATAGTATAGTACGTCGAAAAATTTCATAGTATAGTATGTCGAAAACTTTGATGAAAAAAAGCCATAGTATAGTATGTCGAAAACCTTTATGAAAAAAAGTCATAGTATAGTATGTCGAAAAATTTCATAGTATAGTATGTCGAAAACTTTGATGAAAAAAAGCCATAGTATAGTATGTCGAAAACCTTTATGAAAAAAAGTCATAGTATAGTATGTCAAAAAATTTCATGAAAAAAGTCATAGTTTAGTAGGACGAAATATTTGATAAAAAAAATCATAGTATAGTATGTCGAAAACTTTTATGAAAAAAAGTCATAGTATAGTATGTCAAAAAATGTCATTAAAAAAAGTCATAGTATAGTATGTCGAAAACTTTGATGAAAAAAAGTCATAGTATAGTACGTCGAAAAATTTCATAGTATAGTATGTTGAAAAGTTTTATGAAAAAAAGTCATAGTATAGTATGTCGTAAAATTTCATGAAAAAAGTCATAGTTTAGTATGTCGAAAACCTTTATGAAGAAAAGTCATAGTTTAGTATGACGAAATATTTGATAAAAAAAATCATAGTATAGTATGTCGAAAATTTTTATGAAAAAAGTCATAGTATTGTATGATGAAATATTTTGTGAAAAAAAGTCATTGAATAGTATGTCGAAAAATTTGATGAAAAAAAGTCATTGAATAGTATGTCGAACAATTTCATGAAAAAAAGTCATGGTCTAGTATGTCGAAAAATTTTATGAAAAAAAGTCAGTCTAGTATGTCGAAAAATTTGATGAAAAAAAGTCATTGTATAGTATGTCGAAAACTTTGATGAAAAAAAGTCATAGTATAGCAAGTCGAAAGATTTCATGAAAAAAGTCATAGTATAGTATGTCGAAAGATTTCATGAAAAAAGTCATAGTATAGTATGTCGAAAACTTTGATGAAAAAAAGTCATAGTATAGTATGTCGAAAAATTTCGTGAAGAAAAGTCATAGTTTAGTATGACGAAATATTTGATAAAAAAAATCATAGTATAGTATGTCGAAAACTTTTATGAAAAAAAGTCATAGTATAGTATGTCGAAAACTTTGATGAAAAAAAGTCATTGAATAGTATGTCGAAAACTTTGATGAAAAAAAGTCATAGTATAGTATGTCGAAAAATTTTATGAAAAAAGTCATAGTATTGTATGATGAAATATTTTGTGAAAAAAAGTCATTGAATAGTATGTCGAACAATTTCATGAAAAAAAGTCATGGTCTAGTATGTCGAAAAATTTGATGAAAAAAAGTCATAGTATAGTATGTCAAAAAATTTGATGAAAAAAAGTCAGTCTAGTATGTCGAAAAATTTGATGAAAAAAAGTCATAGTATAGTATGTCGAAAACTTGATGAAAAAAAGTCATAGTATAGCATGTCGAAAGATTTCATGAAAAAAGTCATAGTATAGTATGTCGAAAACCTTTATGAAAAAAAGTCATAGTATAGTATGTCGAAAAATTTCATAGTATAGTATGTCGAAAACTTTGATGAAAAAAAGTCATAGTATAGTATGTCGAAAACCTTTATGAAAAAAAGTCATAGTATAGTATGTCGAAAAATTTCATGAAAAAAGTCATAGTTTAGTAGGACGAAATATTTGATAAAAAAAATCATAGTATAGTATGTCGAAAACTTTTATGAAAAAAAGTCATAGTATAGTATGTCGAAAACTTTGATGAAAAAAAGTCATTGAATAGTATGTCGAAAACGTTGATGAAAAAAAGTCATTGAATAGTATGTCGAACAATTTCATGAAAAAAAGTCATGGTCTAGTATGTCGAAAAATTTGATGAAAAAAAGTCAGTCTAGTATGTCGAAAAATTTGATGAAAAAAAGTCATTGTATAGTATGTCGAAAACTTTTATGAAAAAAAGTCATTGAATAGTATGTCGAAAAATTTCGTGAAGAAAAGTCATAGTATAGTATGTCGAAAACTTTGATGAAAAAAAGTAATAGTATAGCAAGTCGAAAGATTTCATGAAAAAAGTCATAGTATAGTATGTCGAAAGATTTCATGAAAAAAGTCATAGTATAGTATGTCGAAAGATTTCATGAAAAAAAGTCATAGTATAGTATGTCGAAAACTTTTATGAAAAAAAGTCATAGTATAGTATGTCGAAAACTTTGATGAAAAAAAGTCATAGTATAGTATGTCAAAAAATGTCATTAAAAAAAGTCATAGTATAGTATGTCGAAAACTTTGATGAAAAAAAGTCATAGTATAGTATGTCGAAAACTTTTATGAAAAAAAGTCATAGTATAGTATGTCGAAAAGTTTTATGAAAAAAAGTCATAGTATAGTATGTCGAAAAATTTCATAGTATAGTATGTCGAAAACTTTGATGAAAATAAGTCATAGTATAGCATGTCGAAAGATTTCATGAAAAAAGTCATAGTATAGTATGTCGAAAGATTTCATGAAAAAAGTCATAGTATAGTATGTCAAAAACCTTTATGAAAAAAAGTCATAGTATAGTATGTCGAAAAATGTCATAGTATTGTATGTCGAAAAATTTCATGAAAAAAGTCATAGTATAGTATGTTGAAAAATTTTATGAAAAAAAGTTATAGTATAGCATGTCGAAAGATTTCATGAAAAAAGTCATAGTATAGTATGTCGAAAACTTTTATGAAAAAAAGTCATAGTATAGTATGTCGAAAAATTTCGTGAAGAAAAGTCATAGTTTAGTATGACGAAATATTTGATAAAAAAAATCATAGTATAGTATGTCGAACAATTTCATGAAAAAAAGTCATGGTCTAGTATGTCGAAAAATTTGATGAAAAAAAGTCAGTCTAGTATGTCGAAAAATTTGATGAAAAAAAGTCATTGAATAGTATGTCGAACAATTTCATGAAAAAAAGTCATGGTCTAGTATGTCGAAAACTTTTATGAAAAAAAGTCATTGAATAGTATGTCGAAAAATTTCGTGAAGAAAAGTCATAGTATAGTATGTCGAAAACGTTGATGAAAAAAAGTCATAGTATAGTATGTCGAAAAATTTTATGAAAAAAAGTCATAGTATAGTACGTCGAAAAATTTCATAGTATAGTATGTCGAAAACTTTGATGAAAAAAAGCCATAGTATAGTATGTCGAAAACCTTTATGAAAAAAAGTCATAGTATAGTATGTCGAAAAATTTCATAGTATAGTATGTCGAAAACTTTGATGAAAAAAAGCCATAGTATAGTATGTCGAAAACCTTTATGAAAAAAAGTCATAGTATAGTATGTCAAAAAATTTCATGAAAAAAGTCATAGTTTAGTATGACGAAATATTTGATAAAAAAAATCATAGTATAGTATGTCGAAAATTTTTATGAAAAAAGTCATAGTATTGTATGATGAAATATTTTGTGAAAAAAAGTCATTGAATAGTATGTCGAAAAATTTGATGAAAAAAAGTCATTGAATAGTATGTCGAACAATTTCATGAAAAAAAGTCATGGTCTAGTATGTCGAAAAATTTTATGAAAAAAAGTCAGTCTAGTATGTCGAAAAATTTGATGAAAAAAAGTCATTGTATAGTATGTCGAAAACTTTGATGAAAAAAAGTCATAGTATAGCAAGTCGAAAGATTTCATGAAAAAAGTCATAGTATAGTATGTCGAAAGATTTCATGAAAAAAGTCATAGTATAGTATGTCGAAAACTTTGATGAAAAAAAGTCATAGTATAGTATGTCGAAAAATTTCGTGAAGAAAAGTCATAGTTTAGTATGACGAAATATTTGATAAAAAAAATCATAGTATAGTATGTCGAAAACTTTTATGAAAAAAAGTCATAGTATAGTATGTCGAAAACTTTGATGAAAAAAAGTCATTGAATAGTATGTCGAAAACTTTGATGAAAAAAAGTCATAGTATAGTATGTCGAAAAATTTTATGAAAAAAGTCATAGTATTGTATGATGAAATATTTTGTGAAAAAAAGTCATTGAATAGTATGTCGAACAATTTCATGAAAAAAAGTCATGGTCTAGTATGTCGAAAAATTTGATGAAAAAAAGTCATAGTATAGTATGTCAAAAAATTTGATGAAAAAAAGTCAGTCTAGTATGTCGAAAAATTTGATGAAAAAAAGTCATAGTATAGTATGTCGAAAACTTGATGAAAAAAAGTCATAGTATAGCATGTCGAAAGATTTCATGAAAAAAGTCATAGTATAGTATGTCGAAAACCTTTATGAAAAAAAGTCATAGTATAGTATGTCGAAAAATTTCATAGTATAGTATGTCGAAAACTTTGATGAAAAAAAGTCATAGTATAGTATGTCGAAAACCTTTATGAAAAAAAGTCATAGTATAGTATGTCGAAAAATTTCATGAAAAAAGTCATAGTTTAGTAGGACGAAATATTTGATAAAAAAAATCATAGTATAGTATGTCGAAAACTTTTATGAAAAAAAGTCATAGTATAGTATGTCGAAAACTTTGATGAAAAAAAGTCATTGAATAGTATGTCGAAAACGTTGATGAAAAAAAGTCATTGAATAGTATGTCGAACAATTTCATGAAAAAAAGTCATGGTCTAGTATGTCGAAAAATTTGATGAAAAAAAGTCAGTCTAGTATGTCGAAAAATTTGATGAAAAAAAGTCATTGTATAGTATGTCGAAAACTTTTATGAAAAAAAGTCATTGAATAGTATGTCGAAAAATTTCGTGAAGAAAAGTCATAGTATAGTATGTCGAAAACTTTGATGAAAAAAAGTCATAGTATAGCAAGTCGAAAGATTTCATGAAAAAAGTCATAGTATAGTATGTCGAAAGATTTCATGAAAAAAGTCATAGTATAGTATGTCGAAAGATTTCATGAAAAAAAGTCATAGTATAGTATGTCGAAAACTTTTATGAAAAAAAGTCATAGTATAGTATGTCGAAAACTTTGATGAAAAAAAGTCATAGTATAGTATGTCAAAAAATGTCATTAAAAAAAGTCATAGTATAGTATGTCGAAAACTTTGATGAAAAAAAGTCATAGTATAGTATGTCGAAAACTTTTATGAAAAAAAGTCATAGTATAGTATGTCGAAAACTTTGATGAAAAAAAGTCATAGTATAGTACGTCGAAAAATTTCATAGTATAGTATGTTGAAAAGTTTTATGAAAAAAAGTCATAGTATAGTATGTCGAAAAATTTCATAGTATAGTATGTCGAAAACTTTGATGAAAATAAGTCATAGTATAGCATGTCGAAAGATTTCATGAAAAAAGTCATAGTATAGTATGTCGAAAGATTTCATGAAAAAAGTCATAGTATAGTATGTCAAAAACCTTTATGAAAAAAAGTCATAGTATAGTATGTCGAAAAATGTCATAGTATTGTATGTCGAAAAATTTCATGAAAAAAGTCATAGTATAGTATGTTGAAAAATTTTATGAAAAAAAGTTATAGTATAGCATGTCGAAAGATTTCATGAAAAAAGTCATAGTATAGTATGTCGAAAACTTTTATGAAAAAAAGTCATAGTATAGTATGTCGAAAAATTTCGTGAAGAAAAGTCATAGTTTAGTATGACGAAATATTTGATAAAAAAAATCATAGTATAGTATGTCGAACAATTTCATGAAAAAAAGTCATGGTCTAGTATGTCGAAAAATTTGATGAAAAAAAGTCAGTCTAGTATGTCGAAAAATTTGATGAAAAAAAGTCATTGAATAGTATGTCGAACAATTTCATGAAAAAAAGTCATGGTCTAGTATGTCGAAAACTTTTATGAAAAAAAGTCATTGAATAGTATGTCGAAAAATTTCGTGAAGAAAAGTCATAGTATAGTATGTCGAAAACGTTGATGAAAAAAAGTCATAGTATAGTATGTCGAAAAATTTTATGAAAAAAAGTCATAGTATAGTACGTCGAAAAATTTCATAGTATAGTATGTCGAAAACTTTGATGAAAAAAAGCCATAGTATAGTATGTCGAAAACCTTTATGAAAAAAAGTCATAGTATAGTATGTCGAAAAATTTCATAGTATAGTATGTCGAAAACTTTGATGAAAAAAAGCCATAGTATAGTATGTCGAAAACCTTTATGAAAAAAAGTCATAGTATAGTATGTCAAAAAATTTCATGAAAAAAGTCATAGTTTAGTAGGACGAAATATTTGATAAAAAAAATCATAGTATAGTATGTCGAAAACTTTTATGAAAAAAAGTCATAGTATAGTATGTCAAAAAATGTCATTAAAAAAAGTCATAGTATAGTATGTCGAAAACTTTGATGAAAAAAAGTCATAGTATAGTACGTCGAAAAATTTCATAGTATAGTATGTTGAAAAGTTTTATGAAAAAAAGTCATAGTATAGTATGTCAAAAAATGTCATTAAAAAAAGTCATAGTATAGTATGTTGAAAAGTTTTATGAAAAAAAGTCATAGTATAGTATGTCGTAAAATTTCATGAAAAAAGTCATAGTATAGTATGTCGAAAACCTTTATGAAGAAAAGTCATAGTTTAGTATGACGAAATATTTGATAAAAAAAATCATAGTATAGTATGTCGAAAATTTTTATGAAAAAAGTCATAGTATTGTATGATGAAATATTTTGTGAAAAAAAGTCATTGAATAGTATGTCGAAAAATTTGATGAAAAAAAGTCATTGAATAGTATGTCGAACAATTTCATGAAAAAAAGTCATGGTCTAGTATGTCGAAAAATTTTATGAAAAAAAGTCAGTCTAGTATGTCGAAAAATTTGATGAAAAAAAGTCATTGTATAGTATGTCGAAAACTTTTATGAAAAAAAGTCATTGAATAGTATGTCGAAAAATTTCGTGAAGAAAAGTCATAGTATAGTATGTCGAAAACTTTGATGAAAAAAAGTCATAGTATAGCAAGTCGAAAGATTTCATGAAAAAAGTCATAGTATAGTATGTCGAAAGATTTCATGAAAAAAGTCATAGTATAGTATGTCGAAAACTTTGATGAAAAAAAGTCATAGTATAGTATGTCGAAAAATTTCGTGAAGAAAAGTCATAGTTTAGTATGACGAAATATTTGATAAAAAAAATCATAGTATAGTATGTCGAAAACTTTTATGAAAAAAAGTCATAGTATAGTATGTCGAAAACTTTGATGAAAAAAAGTCATTGAATAGTATGTCGAAAACTTTGATGAAAAAAAGTCATAGTATAGTATGTCGAAAAATTTTATGAAAAAAGTCATAGTATTGTATGATGAAATATTTTGTGAAAAAAAGTCATTGAATAGTATGTCGAACAATTTCATGAAAAAAAGTCATGGTCTAGTATGTCGAAAAATTTGATGAAAAAAAGTCATAGTATAGTATGTCAAAAAATTTGATGAAAAAAAGTCAGTCTAGTATGTCGAAAAATTTGATGAAAAAAAGTCATAGTATAGTATGTCGAAAACTTGATGAAAAAAAGTCATAGTATAGCATGTCGAAAGATTTCATGAAAAAAGTCATAGTATAGTATGTCGAAAACCTTTATGAAAAAAAGTCATAGTATAGTATGTCGAAAAATTTCATAGTATAGTATGTCGAAAACTTTGATGAAAAAAAGTCATAGTATAGTATGTCGAAAACCTTTATGAAAAAAAGTCATAGTATAGTATGTCGAAAAATTTCATGAAAAAAGTCATAGTTTAGTAGGACGAAATATTTGATAAAAAAAATCATAGTATAGTATGTCGAAAACTTTTATGAAAAAAAGTCATAGTATAGTATGTCGAAAACTTTGATGAAAAAAAGTCATTGAATAGTATGTCGAAAACGTTGATGAAAAAAAGTCATTGAATAGTATGTCGAACAATTTCATGAAAAAAAGTCATGGTCTAGTATGTCGAAAAATTTGATGAAAAAAAGTCAGTCTAGTATGTCGAAAAATTTGATGAAAAAAAGTCATTGTATAGTATGTCGAAAACTTTTATGAAAAAAAGTCATTGAATAGTATGTCGAAAAATTTCGTGAAGAAAAGTCATAGTATAGTATGTCGAAAACTTTGATGAAAAAAAGTCATAGTATAGCAAGTCGAAAGATTTCATGAAAAAAGTCATAGTATAGTATGTCGAAAGATTTCATGAAAAAAGTCATAGTATAGTATGTCGAAAACTTTGATGAAAAAAAGTCATAGTATAGTATGTCGAAAAATTTCGTGAAGAAAAGTCATAGTTTAGTATGACGAAATATTTGATAAAAAAAATCATAGTATAGTATGTCGAAAACTTTTATGAAAAAAAGTCATAGTATAGTATGTCGAAAACTTTGATGAAAAAAAGTCATTGAATAGTATGTCGAAAACTTTGATGAAAAAAAGTCATAGTATAGCAAGTCGAAAGATTTCATGAAAAAAGTCATAGTATAGTATGTCGAAAGATTTCATGAAAAAAGTCATAGTATAGTATGTCGAAAACTTTGATGAAAAAAAGTCATAGTATAGTATGTCGAAAAATTTCGTGAAGAAAAGTCATAGTTTAGTATGACGAAATATTTGATAAAAAAAATCATAGTATAGTATGTCGAAAACTTTTATGAAAAAAAGTCATAGTATAGTATGTCGAAAACTTTGATGAAAAAAAGTCATTGAATAGTATGTCGAAAACTTTGATGAAAAAAAGTCATAGTATAGTATGTCGAAAAATTTTATGAAAAAAGTCATAGTATTGTATGATGAAATATTTTGTGAAAAAAAGTCATTGAATAGTATGTCGAACAATTTCATGAAAAAAAGTCATGGTCTAGTATGTCGAAAAATTTGATGAAAAAAAGTCATAGTATAGTATGTCAAAAAATTTGATGAAAAAAAGTCAGTCTAGTATGTCGAAAAATTTGATGAAAAAAAGTCATAGTATAGTATGTCGAAAACTTGATGAAAAAAAGTCATAGTATAGCATGTCGAAAGATTTCATGAAAAAAGTCATAGTATAGTATGTCGAAAACCTTTATGAAAAAAAGTCATAGTATAGTATGTCGAAAAATTTCATAGTATAGTATGTCGAAAACTTTGATGAAAAAAAGTCATAGTATAGTATGTCGAAAACCTTTATGAAAAAAAGTCATAGTATAGTATGTCGAAAAATTTCATGAAAAAAGTCATAGTTTAGTAGGACGAAATATTTGATAAAAAAAATCATAGTATAGTATGTCGAAAACTTTTATGAAAAAAAGTCATAGTATAGTATGTCGAAAACTTTGATGAAAAAAAGTCATTGAATAGTATGTCGAAAACGTTGATGAAAAAAAGTCATTGAATAGTATGTCGAACAATTTCATGAAAAAAAGTCATGGTCTAGTATGTCGAAAAATTTGATGAAAAAAAGTCAGTCTAGTATGTCGAAAAATTTGATGAAAAAAAGTCATTGTATAGTATGTCGAAAACTTTTATGAAAAAAAGTCATTGAATAGTATGTCGAAAAATTTCGTGAAGAAAAGTCATAGTATAGTATGTCGAAAACTTTGATGAAAAAAAGTCATAGTATAGCAAGTCGAAAGATTTCATGAAAAAAGTCATAGTATAGTATGTCGAAAGATTTCTTGAAAAAAGTCATAGTATAGTATGTCGAAAGATTTCATGAAAAAAAGTCATAGTATAGTATGTCGAAAACTTTTATGAAAAAAAGTCATAGTATAGTATGTCGAAAACTTTGATGAAAAAAAGTCATAGTATAGTATGTCAAAAAATGTCATTAAAAAAAGTCATAGTATAGTATGTCGAAAACTTTGATGAAAAAAAGTCATAGTATAGTATGTCGAAAACTTTTATGAAAAAAAGTCATAGTATAGTATGTCGAAAACTTTGATGAAAAAAAGTCATAGTATAGTACGTCGAAAAATTTCATAGTATAGTATGTTGAAAAGTTTTATGAAAAAAAGTCATAGTATAGTATGTCGAAAAATTTCATAGTATAGTATGTCGAAAACTTTGATGAAAATAAGTCATAGTATAGCATGTCGAAAGATTTCATGAAAAAAGTCATAGTATAGTATGTCGAAAGATTTCATGAAAAAAGTCATAGTATAGTATGTCAAAAACCTTTATGAAAAAAAGTCATAGTATAGTATGTCGAAAAATGTCATAGTATTGTATGTCGAAAAATTTCATGAAAAAAGTCATAGTATAGTATGTCAAAAAATTTGATGAAAAAAAGTCAGTCTAGTATGTCGAAAACTTTGATGAAAAAAAGTCATAGTATAGTATGTCGAAAAATTTCGTGAAGAAAAGTCATAGTTTAGTATGACGAAATATTTGATAAAAAAAATCATAGTATAGTATGTCGAAAACTTTTATGAAAAAAAGTCATAGTATAGTATGTCGAAAACTTTGATGAAACAAAGTCATTGAATAGTATGTCGAAAACTTTGATGAAAAAAAGTCATAGTATAGTATGTCGAAAAATTTCGTGAAGAAAAGTCATAGTATAGCATGTCGAAAGATTTCATGAAAAAAAGTCATAGTATAGTATGTCGAAAACTTTTATGAAAAAAAGTCATAGTATAGTATGTCGAAAACTTTGATGAAAAAAAGTCATAGTATAGTATGTCAAAAAATGTCATTAAAAAAAGTCATAGTATAGTATGTCGAAAACTTTGATGAAAAAAAGTCATAGTATAGTATGTCGAAAACTTTTATGAAAAAAAGTCATAGTATAGTATGTCGAAAACTTTGATGAAAAAAAGTCATAGTATAGTACGTCGAAAAATTTCATAGTATAGTATGTTGAAAAGTTTTATGAAAAAAAGTCATAGTACAGTATGTCGTAAAATTTCATGAAAAAAGTCATAGTATAGTATGTCGAAAACTTTGATGAAAATAAGTCATAGTATAGCATGTCGAAAGATTTCATGAAAAAAGTCATAGTATAGTATGTCGAAAGATTTCATGAAAAAAGTCATAGTATAGTATGTCAAAAACCTTTATGAAAAAAAGTCATAGTATAGTATGTCGAAAAATGTCATAGTATTGTATGTTGAAAAATTTTATGAAAAAAAGTCATAGTATAGCATGTCGAAAGATTTCATGAAAAAAGTCATAGTATAGTATGTCGAAAACTTTTATGAAAAAAAGTCATAGTTTAGTATGACGAACAATTTCGTGAAGAAAAGTCATAGTTTAGTATGACGAAATATTTGATAAAAAAAATCATAGTATAGTATGTCGAACAATTTCATGAAAAAAAGTCATGGTCTAGTATGTCGAAAAATTTGATGAAAAAAAGTCAGTCTAGTATGTCGAAAAATTTGATGAAAAAAAGTCATTGAATAGTATGTCGAACAATTTCATGAAAAAAAGTCATGGTCTAGTATGTCGAAAACTTTTATGAAAAAAAGTCATTGAATAGTATGTCGAAAAATTTCGTGAAGAAAAGTCATAGTATAGTATGTCGAAAACGTTGATGAAAAAAAGTCATAGTATAGTATGTCGAAAAATTTTATGAAAAAAAGTCATAGTATAGTACGTCGAAAAATATCATAGTATAGTATGTCGAAAACTTTTATGAAAAAAAGTCATAGTATAGTATGTCGAACAATTTGATGAAAAAAAGTCATGGTCTAGTATGTCGAAAAATTTGATGAAAAAAAGTCATAGTATAGTATGTCGAAAACTTTGATGAAAAAAAGCCATAGTATAGTATGTCGAAAACCTTTATGAAAAAAAGTCATAGTATAGTATGTCAAAAAATGTCATTAAAAAAAGTCATAGTTTAGTAGGACGAAAAATTTGATGAAAAAGTCATAGTTTAGTATTACGAAATATTTGATAAAAAAAGTCATAGTATAGTATGTCGAAAACTTTGATGAAAAAAAGTCATAGTATAGTACGTCGAAAAATTTCATAGTATAGTATGTTGAAAAGTTTTATGAAAAAAAGTCATAGTATAGTATGTCAAAAAATGTCATTAAAAAAAGTCATAGTATAGTATGTTGAAAAGTTTTATGAAAAAAAGTCATAGTATAGTATGTCGTAAAATTTCATGAAAAAAGTCATAGTATAGTATGTCGAAAACCTTTATGAAGAAAAGTCATAGTTTAGTATGACGAAATATTTGATAAAAAAAATCATAGTATAGTATGTCGAAAATTTTTATGAAAAAAGTCATAGTATAGTATGTCGAAAACTTTTATGAAAAAAAGTCATAGTATAGTATGTCGAAAACTTTGATGAAAAAAAGTCATAGTATAGTACGTCGAAAAATTTCATAGTATAGTATGTTGAAAAGTTTTATGAAAAAAAGTCATAGTACAGTATGTCGTAAAATTTCATGAAAAAAGTCATAGTATAGTATGTCGAAAACTTTGATGAAAATAAGTCATAGTATAGCATGTCGAAAGATTTCATGAAAAAAGTCATAGTATAGTATGTCGAAAGATTTCATGAAAAAAGTCATAGTATAGTATGTCAAAAACCTTTATGAAAAAAAGTCATAGTATAGTATGTCGAAAAATGTCATAGTATTGTATGTCGAAAAATTTCATGAAAAAAGTCATAGTATAGTATGTCGAAAACTTTGATGAAAAAAAGTCATAGTATAGTATGTCGAAAAATTTCGTGAAGAAAAGTCATAGTTTAGTATGACGAAATATTTGATAAAAAAAATCATAGTATAGTATGTCGAAAACTTTTATGAAAAAAAGTCATAGTATAGTATGTCGAAAACTTTGATGAAAAAAAGTCATAGTATAGTATGTCGAAAAATTTTATGAAAAAAGTCATAGTATTGTATGATGAAATATTTTGTGAAAAAAAGTCATTGAATAGTATGTCGAACAATTTCATGAAAAAAAGTCATGGTCTAGTATGTCGAAAAATTTGATGAAAAAAAGTCATAGTATAGTATGTCAAAAAATTTGATGAAAAAAAGTCAGTCTAGTATGTCGAAAAATTTGATGAAAAAAAGTCATAGTATAGTATGTCGAAAACTTGATGAAAAAAAGTCATAGTATAGCATGTCGAAAGATTTCATGAAAAAAGTCATAGTATAGTATGTCGAAAACCTTTATGAAAAAAAGTCATAGTATAGTATGTCGAAAAATTTCATAGTATAGTATGTCGAAAACTTTGATGAAAAAAAGTCATAGTATAGTATGTCGAAAACCTTTATGAAAAAAAGTCATAGTATAGTATGTCGAAAAATTTCATGAAAAAAGTCATAGTTTAGTAGGACGAAATATTTGATAAAAAAAATCATAGTATAGTATGTCGAAAACTTTTATGAAAAAAAGTCATAGTATAGTATGTTGAAAACTTTGATGAAAAAAAGTCATTGAATAGTATGTCGAAAACGTTGATGAAAAAAAGTCATTGAATAGTATGTCGAACAATTTCATGAAAAAAAGTCATGGTCTAGTATGTCGAAAAATTTGATGAAAAAAAGTCAGTCTAGTATGTCGAAAAATTTGATGAAAAAAAGTCATTGTATAGTATGTCGAAAACTTTTATGAAAAAAAGTCATTGAATAGTATGTCGAAAAATTTCGTGAAGAAAAGTCATAGTATAGTATGTCGAAAACTTTGATGAAAAAAAGTCATAGTATAGCAAGTCGAAAGATTTCATGAAAAAAGTCATAGTATAGTATGTCGAAAGATTTCATGAAAAAAGTCATAGTATAGTATGTCGAAAACTTTGATGAAAAAAAGTCATAGTATAGTATGTCGAAAAATTTCGTGAAGAAAAGTCATAGTTTAGTATGACGAAATATTTGATAAAAAAAATCATAGTATAGTATGTCGAAAACTTTTATGAAAAAAAGTCATAGTATAGTATGTCGAAAACTTTGATGAAAAAAAGTCATTGAATAGTATGTCGAAAACTTTTATGAAAAAAAGTCATTGAATAGTATGTCGAAAACTTTGATGAAAAAAAGTCATAGTATAGTATGTCGAAAAATTTTATGAAAAAAGTCATAGTATTGTATGATGAAATATTTTGTGAAAAAAAGTCATTGAATAGTATGTCGAACAATTTCATGAAAAAAAGTCATGGTCTAGTATGTCGAAAAATTTGATGAAAAAAAGTCATAGTATAGTATGTCAAAAAATTTGATGAAAAAAAGTCAGTCTAGTATGTCGAAAAATTTGATGAAAAAAAGTCATAGTATAGTATGTCGAAAACTTGATGAAAAAAAGTCATAGTATAGCATGTCGAAAGATTTCATGAAAAAAGTCATAGTATAGTATGTCGAAAACCTTTATGAAAAAAAGTCATAGTATAGTATGTCGAAAAATTTCATAGTATAGTATGTCGAAAACTTTGATGAAAAAAAGTCATAGTATAGTATGTCGAAAACCTTTATGAAAAAAAGTCATAGTATAGTATGTCGAAAAATTTCATGAAAAAAGTCATAGTTTAGTAGGACGAAATATTTGATAAAAAAAATCATAGTATAGTATGTCGAAAACTTTTATGAAAAAAAGTCATAGTATAGTATGTCGAAAAATTTGATGAAAAAAAGTCATTGAATAGTATGTCGAAAACGTTGATGAAAAAAAGTCATAGTATAGTATGTCGAAAACTTTGATGAAAAAAAGTCATTGAATAGTATGTCGAAAACCTTTATGAAAAAAAGTCATAGTATAGTATGTCGAAAAATGTCATGAAAAAAGTCATAGTATAGTATGTCGAAAACCTTTATGAAAAAAAGTCATAGTATAGTATGTCGAAAAATTTGATGAAAAAAAGTCATAGTATAGTATGTCGAAAAATTTGATGAAAAAAAGTCATAGTATAGTATGTCGAAAACTTTTATGAAAAAGTCATTGAATAGTATGTCTAAAAATTTCGTGAAAAAAAGTCATAGTATAGTATGTCGAAAAATTTCGTGAAGAAAAGTCATAGTTTAGTATGACGAAATATTTGATAAAAAAAATCATAGTATAGTATGTCGAAAAATTTCGTTAAGAAAAGTCATAGTATAGTATGTCGAAAACTTTTATGAAAAAAAGTCATGGTATAGCATGTCGAAAGATTTCATGAAAAAAGTCATAGTATAGTATGTCGAAAACTTTTATGAAAAAAAGTCATAGTATAGCATGTTGAAAAGTTTTATGAAAAAAAGTCATAGTATAGTATGTCGTAAAATTTCATGAAAAAAGTCATAGTATAGTATGTCGAAAACTTTTATGAAAAAAAGTCATAGTATAGTGTGTCGAAAAATTTCATGAAAAAAGTCATAGTATAGTATGTCGAAAACTTTTATGAAAAAAAGTCATAGTATAGTACGTCGAAAAATTTCGTGAAAAATGTCATAGTATAGTATGTCGAAAACTTTTATGAAAAAAAGTCATAGTATAGTATGTCGAAAAATTTTGTGAAGAAAAGTCATAGTTTAGTATGACGAAATATTTGATAAAAAAAATCATAGTATAGTATGTCGAAAAATTTCATAGTATAGTATGTCGAAAAATTTCGTGAAGAAAAGTCATAGTATAGCATGTCGAAAGATTTCATGAAAAATGTCATAGTATAGTATGTCGAAAACCTTTATGAAAAAAAGTCATAGTATAGCATGTTGAAAAGTTTTATGAAAAAAAGTCATAGTATAGTATTTCGTAAAATTTCATGAAAAAAAGTCATGGTATAGTATGTCGAAAAATTTCATAGTATAGTATGTCGAAAACTTTTATGAAAAAAAGTCATAGTATAGTACGTCGAAAAATTTCATAGTATAGTATGTCGAAAACTTTGATGAAAAAAAGTCATAGTATAGTATGTCGAAAACTTTTATGAAAAAAAGTCATAGTATAGTATGTCGAAAACTTTTATGAAAAAAAGTCATAGTATAGTATGTCGAAAACTTTTATGAAAAAAAGTCATAGTATAGTATGTCGAAAACTTTGATGAAAAAAAGTCATAGTATAGTATGTCGAAAACTTTGATGAAAAAAAGTCATAGTATAGTATGTCGAAAAATTTCATAGTATAGTATGTTGAAAAGTTTTATGAAAAAAAGTCATAGTACAGTATGTCGTAAAATTTCATGAAAAAAGTCATAGTATAGTATGTCGAAAACTTTGATGAAAAAAAGTCATAGTATAGTATGTCGAAAACTTTGATGAAAAAAAGTCATAGTATAGTACGTCGTAAAATTTCATGAAAAAAGTCATAGTGTAGTATGTCGAAAACTTTTATGAAAAAAAGTCATAGTATAGTATGTCGAAAAATTTCATAGTATAGTATGTCGAAAACTTTGATGAAAATAAGTCATAGTATAGCATGTCGAAAGATTTCATGAAAAAAGTCATAGTATAGTATGTCGAAAGATTTCATGAAAAAAGTCATAGTATAGTATGTCAAAAACCTTTATGAAAAAAAGTCATAGTATAGTATGTCGAAAAATTTCGTGAAGAAAAGTCATAGTTTAGTATGACGAAATATTTGATAAAAAAAATCATAGTATAGTATGTCGAAAACTTTTATGAAAAAAAGTCATAGTATAGTATGTCGAAAACTTTTATGAAAAAAAGTCATAGTATAGTATGTCGAAAACTTTGATGAAAAAAAGTCATAGTATAGTATGTCAAAAAATGTCATTAAAAAAAGTCATAGTATAGTATGTCGAAAACTTTGATGAAAAAAAGTCATAGTATAGTATGTCGAAAACTTTTATGAAAAAAAGTCATAGTATAGTATGTCAAAAAATGTCATTAAAAAAAGTCATAGTATAGTATGTCGAAAAATTTGATGAAAAAGTCATAGTTTAGTATGACGAAATATTTGATAAAAAAAGTCATAGTATAGTATGTCGAAAACTTTGATGAAAAAAAGTCATAGTATAGTACGTCGAAAAATTTCATAGTATAGTATGTTGAAAAGTTTTATGAAAAAAAGTCATAGTATAGTATGTCGAAAAATTTCATAGTATAGTATGTCGAAAACTTTGATGAAAATAAGTCATAGTATAGCATGTCGAAAGATTTCATGAAAAAAGTCATAGTATAGTATGTCGAAAGATTTCATGAAAAAAGTCATAGTATAGTATGTCAAAAACCTTTATGAAAAAAAGTCATAGTATAGTATGTCGAAAAATGTCATAGTATTGTATGTCGAAAAATTTCATGAAAAAAGTCATAGTATAGTATGTTGAAAAATTTTATGAAAAAAAGTCATAGTATAGCATGTCGAAAGATTTCATGAAAAAAGTCATAGTATAGTATGTCGAAAACTTTTATGAAAAAAAGTCATAGTATAGTATGTCGAAAAATTTCGTGAAGAAAAGTCATAGTTTAGTATGACGAAATATTTGATAAAAAAAATCATAGTATAGTATGTCGAACAATTTCATGAAAAAAAGTCATGGTCTAGTATGTCGAAAAATTTGATGAAAAAAAGTCAGTCTAGTATGTCGAAAAATTTGATGAAAAAAAGTCATTGAATAGTATGTCGAACAATTTCATGAAAAAAAGTCATGGTCTAGTATGTCGAAAACTTTTATGAAAAAAAGTCATTGAATAGTATGTCGAAAAATTTCGTGAAGAAAAGTCATAGTATAGTATGTCGAAAACGTTGATGAAAAAAAGTCATAGTATAGTATGTCGAAAAATTTTATGAAAAAAAGTCATAGTATAGTACGTCGAAAAATTTCATAGTATAGTATGTCGAAAACTTTGATGAAAAAAAGCCATAGTATAGTATGTCGAAAACCTTTATGAAAAAAAGTCATAGTATAGTATGTCGAAAAATTTCATAGTATAGTATGTCGAAAACTTTGATGAAAAAAAGCCATAGTATAGTATGTCGAAAACCTTTATGAAAAAAAGTCATAGTATAGTATGTCAAAAAATTTCATGAAAAAAGTCATAGTTTAGTAGGACGAAATATTTGATAAAAAAAATCATAGTATAGTATGTCGAAAACTTTTATGAAAAAAAGTCATAGTATAGTATGTCAAAAAATGTCATTAAAAAAAGTCATAGTATAGTATGTCGAAAACTTTGATGAAAAAAAGTCATAGTATAGTACGTCGAAAAATTTCATAGTATAGTATGTTGAAAAGTTTTATGAAAAAAAGTCATAGTATAGTATGTCAAAAAATGTCATTAAAAAAAGTCATAGTATAGTATGTTGAAAAGTTTTATGAAAAAAAGTCATAGTATAGTATGTCGTAAAATTTCATGAAAAAAGTCATAGTATAGTATGTCGAAAACCTTTATGAAGAAAAGTCATAGTTTAGTATGACGAAATATTTGATAAAAAAAATCATAGTATAGTATGTCGAAAATTTTTATAAAAAAAGTCATAGTATTGTATGATGAAATATTTTGTGAAAAAAAGTCATTGAATAGTATGTCGAAAAATTTGATGAAAAAAAGTCATTGAATAGTATGTCGAACAATTTCATGAAAAAAAGTCATGGTCTAGTATGTCGAAAAATTTGATGAAAAAAAGTCAGTCTAGTATGTCGAAAAATTTGATGAAAAAAAGTCATTGAATAGTATGTCGAAAAATTTCGTGAAGAAAAGTCATAGTATAGTATGTCGAAAACTTTGATGAAAAAAAGTCATAGTATAGCAAGTCGAAAGATTTCATGAAAAAAGTCATAGTATAGTATGTCGAAAGATTTCATGAAAAAAGTCATAGTATAGTATGTCGAAAACTTTGATGAAAAAAAGTCATAGTATAGTATGTCGAAAAATTTCGTGAAGAAAAGTCATAGTTTAGTATGACGAAATATTTGATAAAAAAAATCATAGTATAGTATGTCGAAAACTTTTATGAAAAAAAGTCATAGTATAGTATGTCGAAAACTTTGATGAAAAAAAGTCATAGTATAGTATGTCGAAAAATTTTATGAAAAAAGTCATAGTATTGTATGATGAAATATTTTGTGAAAAAAAGTCATAGTATAGTATGTCGAAAACTTTGATGAAAAAAAGTCATAGTATAGTATGTCGAAAAATTTGATGAAAAAAAGTCATAGTATAGTATGTCAAAAAATTTGATGAAAAAAAGTCAGTCTAGTATGTCGAAAAATTTGATGAAAAAAAGTCATAGTATAGTATGTCGAAAACTTGATGAAAAAAAGTCATAGTATAGCATGTCGAAAGATTTCATGAAAAAAGTCATAGTATAGTATGTCGAAAACCTTTATGAAAAAAAGTCATAGTATAGTATGTCGAAAAATTTCATAGTATAGTATGTCGAAAACTTTGATGAAAAAAAGTCATAGTATAGTATGTCGAAAACCTTTATGAAAAAAAGTCATAGTATAGTATGTCGAAAAATTTCATGAAAAAAGTCATAGTTTAGTAGGACGAAATATTTGATAAAAAAAATCATAGTATAGTATGTCGAAAACTTTTATGAAAAAAAGTCATAGTATAGTATGTCGAAAACTTTGATGAAAAAAAGTCATTGAATAGTATGTCGAAAACGTTGATGAAAAAAAGTCATAGTATAGTATGTCGAAAAATTTGATGAAAAAAAGTCATTGAATAGTATGTCGAACAATTTCATGAAAAAAAGTCATGGTCTAGTATGTCGAAAAATTTGATGAAAAAAAGTCAGTCTAGTATGTCGAAAAATTTGATGAAAAAAAGTCATTGTATAGTATGTCGAAAACTTTTATGAAAAAAAGTCATTGAATAGTATGTCGAAAAATTTCGTGAAGAAAAGTCATAGTATAGTATGTCGAAAACTTTGATGAAAAAAAGTCATAGTATAGCAAGTCGAAAGATTTCATGAAAAAAGTCATAGTATAGTATGTCGAAAGATTTCATGAAAAAAGTCATAGTATAGTATGTCGAAAACTTTGATGAAAAAAAGTCATAGTATAGTATGTCGAAAAATTTCGTGAAGAAAAGTCATAGTTTAGTATGACGAAATATTTGATAAAAAAAGTCATAGTATAGTATGTCGAAAACTTTTATGAAAAAAAGTCATAGTATAGTATGTCGAAAACTTTGATGAAAAAAAGTCATAGTATAGTATGTCAAAAAATGTCATTAAAAAAAGTCATAGTATAGTATGTCGAAAACTTTGATGAAAAAAAGTCATAGTATAGTATGTCGAAAACTTTTATGAAAAAAAGTCATAGTATAGTATGTCGAAAACTTTGATGAAAAAAAGTCATAGTATAGTACGTCGAAAAATTTCATAGTATAGTATGTTGAAAAGTTTTATGAAAAAAAGTCATAGTACAGTATGTCGTAAAATTTCATGAAAAAAGTCATAGTATAGTATGTCGAAAACTTTGATGAAAATAAGTCATAGTATAGCATGTCGAAAGATTTCATGAAAAAGTCATAGTATAGTATGTCGAAAGATTTCATGAAAAAAGTCATAGTATAGTATGTCAAAAACCTTTATGAAAAAAAGTCATAGTATAGTATGTCGAAAAATGTCATAGTATTGTATGTCGAAAAATTTCATGAAAAAAGTCATAGTATAGTATGTTGAAAAATTTTATGAAAAAAAGTCATAGTATAGCATGTCGAAAGATTTCATGAAAAAAGTCATAGTATAGTATGTCGAAAAATTTGATGAAAAAAAGTCATTGAATAGTATGTCGAACAATTTCGTGAAGAAAAGTCATAGTTTAGTATGACGAAATATTTGATAAAAAAAATCATAGTATAGTATGTCGAAAACTTTTATGAAAAAAAGTCATAGTATAGTATGTCGAAAACTTTGATGAAAAAAAGTCATAGTATAGTATGTCGAAAAATTTTATGAAAAAAGTCATAGTATTGTATGATGAAATATTTTGTGAAAAAAAGTCATAGTATAGTATGTCGAAAACTTTCGTGAAGAAAAGTCATAGTTTAGTATGACGAAATATTTGATAAAAAAAATCATAGTATAGTATGTCGAAAACTTTTATGAAAAAAAGTCATAGTATAGTATGTCGAAAACTTTGATGAAAAAAAGTCATAGTATAGTATGTCGAAAAATTTTATGAAAAAAGTCATAGTATTGTATGATGAAATATTTTGTGAAAAAAAGTCATAGTATAGTATGTCGAAAACTTTGATGAAAAAAAGTCATAGTATAGTATGTCGAAAAATTTGATGAAAAAAAGTCATAGTATAGTATGTCAAAAAATTTGATGAAAAAAAGTCAGTCTAGTATGTCGAAAAATTTGATGAAAAAAAGTCATAGTATAGTATGTCGAAAACTTGATGAAAAAAAGTCATAGTATAGCATGTCGAAAGATTTCATGAAAAAAGTCATAGTATAGTATGTCGAAAACCTTTATGAAAAAAAGTCATAGTATAGTATGTCGAAAAATTTCATAGTATAGTATGTCGAAAACTTTGATGAAAAAAAGTCATAGTATAGTATGTCGAAAACCTTTATGAAAAAAAGTCATAGTATAGTATGTCGAAAAATTTCATGAAAAAAGTCATAGTTTAGTAGGACGAAATATTTGATAAAAAAAATCATAGTATAGTATGTCGAAAACTTTTATGAAAAAAAGTCATAGTATAGTATGTCGAAAACTTTGATGAAAAAAAGTCATTGAATAGTATGTCGAAAACGTTGATGAAAAAAAGTCATAGTATAGTATGTCGAAAAATTTGATGAAAAAAAGTCATTGAATAGTATGTCGAACAATTTCATGAAAAAAAGTCATGGTCTAGTATGTCGAAAAATTTGATGAAAAAAAGTCAGTCTAGTATGTCGAAAAATTTGATGAAAAAAAGTCATTGTATAGTATGTCGAAAACTTTTATGAAAAAAAGTCATTGAATAGTATGTCGAAAAATTTCGTGAAGAAAAGTCATAGTATAGTATGTCGAAAACTTTGATGAAAAAAAGTCATAGTATAGCAAGTCGAAAGATTTCATGAAAAAAGTCATAGTATAGTATGTCGAAAGATTTCATGAAAAAAGTCATAGTATAGTATGTCGAAAACTTTGATGAAAAAAAGTCATAGTATAGTATGTCGAAAAATTTCGTGAAGAAAAGTCATAGTTTAGTATGACGAAATATTTGATAAAAAAAGTCATAGTATAGTATGTCGAAAACTTTTATGAAAAAAAGTCATAGTATAGTATGTCGAAAACTTTGATGAAAAAAAGTCATAGTATAGTATGTCAAAAAATGTCATTAAAAAAAGTCATAGTATAGTATGTCGAAAACTTTGATGAAAAAAAGTCATAGTATAGTATGTCGAAAACTTTTATGAAAAAAAGTCATAGTATAGTATGTCGAAAACTTTGATGAAAAAAAGTCATAGTATAGTACGTCGAAAAATTTCATAGTATAGTATGTTGAAAAGTTTTATGAAAAAAAGTCATAGTACAGTATGTCGTAAAATTTCATGAAAAAAGTCATAGTATAGTATGTCGAAAACTTTGATGAAAATAAGTCATAGTATAGCATGTCGAAAGATTTCATGAAAAAGTCATAGTATAGTATGTCGAAAGATTTCATGAAAAAAGTCATAGTATAGTATGTCAAAAACCTTTATGAAAAAAAGTCATAGTATAGTATGTCGAAAAATGTCATAGTATTGTATGTCGAAAAATTTCATGAAAAAAGTCATAGTATAGTATGTTGAAAAATTTTATGAAAAAAAGTCATAGTATAGCATGTCGAAAGATTTCATGAAAAAAGTCATAGTATAGTATGTCGAAAAATTTGATGAAAAAAAGTCATTGAATAGTATGTCGAACAATTTCATGAAAAAAAGTCATGGTCTAGTATGTCGAAAAATTTGATGAAAAAAAGTCAGTCTAGTATGTCGAAAAATTTGATGAAAAAAAGTCATTGTATAGTATGTCGAAAACTTTTATGAAAAAAAGTCATTGAATAGTATGTCGAAAAATTTCGTGAAGAAAAGTCATAGTATAGTATGTCGAAAACTTTGATGAAAAAAAGTCATAGTATAGCAAGTCGAAAGATTTCATGAAAAAAGTCATAGTATAGTATGTCGAAAGATTTCATGAAAAAAGTCATAGTATAGTATGTCGAAAACTTTGATGAAAAAAAGTCATAGTATAGTATGTCGAAAAATTTCGTGAAGAAAAGTCATAGTTTAGTATGACGAAATATTTGATAAAAAAAGTCATAGTATAGTATGTCGAAAACTTTTATGAAAAAAAGTCATAGTATAGTATGTCGAAAACTTTGATGAAAAAAAGTCATAGTATAGTATGTCAAAAAATGTCATTAAAAAAAGTCATAGTATAGTATGTCGAAAACTTTGATGAAAAAAAGTCATAGTATAGTATGTCGAAAACTTTTATGAAAAAAAGTCATAGTATAGTATGTCGAAAACTTTGATGAAAAAAAGTCATAGTATAGTACGTCGAAAAATTTCATAGTATAGTATGTTGAAAAGTTTTATGAAAAAAAGTCATAGTACAGTATGTCGTAAAATTTCATGAAAAAAGTCATAGTATAGTATGTCGAAAACTTTGATGAAAATAAGTCATAGTATAGCATGTCGAAAGATTTCATGAAAAAGTCATAGTATAGTATGTCGAAAGATTTCATGAAAAAAGTCATAGTATAGTATGTCAAAAACCTTTATGAAAAAAAGTCATAGTATAGTATGTCGAAAAATGTCATAGTATTGTATGTCGAAAAATTTCATGAAAAAAGTCATAGTATAGTATGTTGAAAAATTTTATGAAAAAAAGTCATAGTATAGCATGTCGAAAGATTTCATGAAAAAAGTCATAGTATAGTATGTCGAAAACTTTTATGAAAAAAAGTCATAGTATAGTATGTCGAAAAATTTCGTGAAGAAAAGTCATAGTTTAGTATGACGAAATATTTGATAAAAAAAATCATAGTATAGTATGTCGAACAATTTCATGAAAAAAAGTCATGGTCTAGTATGTCGAAAAATTTGATGAAAAAAAGTCAGTCTAGTATGTCGAAAAATTTGATGAAAAAAAGTCATTGAATAGTATGTCGAACAATTTCATGAAAAAAAGTCATGGTCTAGTATGTCGAAAACTTTTATGAAAAAAAGTCATTGAATAGTATGTCGAAAAATTTCGTGAAGAAAAGTCATAGTATAGTATGTCGAAAACGTTGATGAAAAAAAGTCATAGTATAGTACGTCGAAAAATTTCATAGTATAGTATGTCGAAAACTTTTATGAAAAAAAGTCATAGTATAGTATGTCGAACAATTTGATGAAAAAAAGTCATGGTCTAGTATGTCGAAAAATTTGATGAAAAAAAGTCATAGTATAGTATGTCGAAAAATTTGATGAAAAAAAGTCAGTCTAGTATGTCGAAAAATTTGATGAAAAAAAGTCATAGTATAGTATGTCGAAAACCTTTATGAAAAAAAGTCATAGTATAGTATGTCGAAAAATTTCATAGTATAGTATGTCGAAAACTTTGATGAAAAAAAGCCATAGTATAGTATGTCGAAAACCTTTATGAAAAAAAGTCATAGTATAGTATGTCAAAAAATTTCATGAAAAAAGTCATAGTTTAGTAGGACGAAATATTTGATAAAAAAAATCATAGTATAGTATGTCGAAAACTTTTATGAAAAAAAGTCATAGTATAGTATGTCAAAAAATGTCATTAAAAAAAGTCATAGTATAGTATGTCGAAAAATTTGATGAAAAAGTCATAGTTTAGTATGTCGAAAACGTTGATGAAAAAAAGTCATAGTATAGCATGTCGAAAGATTTCATGAAAAAAGTCATAGTATAGTATGTCGAAAACCTTTATGAAAAAAAGTCATAGTATAGTATGTCGAAAAATTTCATAGTATAGTATGTCGAAAACTTTGATGAAAAAAAGCCATAGTATAGTATGTCGAAAACCTTTATGAAAAAAAGTCATAGTATAGTATGTCGAAAACCTTTATGAAAAAAAGTCATAGTATAGTATGTCGAAAAATTTCATAGTATAGTATGTCGAAAACTTTGATGAAAAAAAGCCATAGTATAGTATGTCGAAAACCTTTATGAAAAAAAGTCATAGTATAGTATGTCAAAAAATTTCATGAAAAAAGTCATAGTTTAGTAGGACGAAATATTTGATAAAAAAAATCATAGTATAGTATGTCGAAAACTTTTATGAAAAAAAGTCATAGTATAGTATGTCAAAAAATGTCATTAAAAAAAGTCATAGTATAGTATGTCGAAAAATTTGATGAAAAAGTCATAGTTTAGTATTACGAAATATTTGATAAAAAAAGTCATAGTATAGTATGTCGAAAACTTTGATGAAAAAAAGTCATAGTATAGTACGTCGAAAAATTTCATAGTATAGTATGTTGAAAAGTTTTATGAAAAAAAGTCATAGTATAGTATGTCAAAAAATGTCATTAAAAAAAGTCATAGTATAGTATGTTGAAAAGTTTTATGAAAAAAAGTCATAGTATAGTATGTCGTAAAATTTCATGAAAAAAGTCATAGTATAGTATGTCGAAAACCTTTATGAAGAAAAGTCATAGTTTAGTATGACGAAATATTTGATAAAAAAAATCATAGTATAGTATGTCGAAAATTTTTATGAAAAAAGTCATAGTATTGTATGATGAAATATTTTGTGAAAAAAAGTCATTGAATAGTATGTCGAAAAATTTGATGAAAAAAAGTCATTGAATAGTATGTCGAACAATTTCATGAAAAAAAGTCAGTCTAGTATGTCGAAAAATTTGATGAAAAAAAGTCATTGTATAGTATGTCGAAAACTTTTATGAAAAAAAGTCATTGAATAGTATGTCGAAAAATTTCGTGAAGAAAAGTCATAGTATAGTATGTCGAAAACTTTGATGAAAAAAAGTCATAGTATAGCAAGTCGAAAGATTTCATGAAAAAAGTCATAGTATAGTATGTCGAAAGATTTCATGAAAAAAG
Organism: Sebastes fasciatus; assembly: GCF_043250625.1. Taxonomy (NCBI): domain Eukaryota; kingdom Metazoa; phylum Chordata; class Actinopteri; order Perciformes; family Sebastidae; genus Sebastes; species Sebastes fasciatus. The sequence goes on from NC_133810.1 coordinate 749,711, forward strand.
TCATAGTATAGTATGTCGAAAACTTTGATGAAAAAAAGTCATAGTATAGTATGTCGAAAAATTTCGTGAAGAAAAGTCATAGTTTAGTATGACGAAATATTTGATAAAAAAAATCATAGTATAGTATGTCGAAAACTTTTATGAAAAAAAGTCATAGTATAGTATGTCGAAAACTTTGATGAAAAAAAGTCATTGAATAGTATGTCGAAAACTTTGATGAAAAAAAGTCATAGTATAGTATGTCGAAAAATTTTATGAAAAAAGTCATAGTATTGTATGATGAAATATTTTGTGAAAAAAAGTCATTGAATAGTATGTCGAACAATTTCATGAAAAAAAGTCATGGTCTAGTATGTCGAAAAATTTGATGAAAAAAAGTCATAGTATAGTATGTCAAAAAATGTCATTAAAAAAAGTCATAGTATAGTATGTCGAAAACTTTGATGAAAAAAAGTCATAGTATAGTATGTCGAAAACTTTTATGAAAAAAAGTCATAGTATAGTATGTCAAAAAATGTCATTAAAAAAAGTCATAGTATAGTATGTCGAAAAATTTGATGAAAAAGTCATAGTTTAGTATGACGAAATATTTGATAAAAAAAGTCATAGTATAGTATGTCGAAAACTTTGATGAAAAAAAGTCATAGTATAGTACGTCGAAAAATTTCATAGTATAGTATGTTGAAAAGTTTTATGAAAAAAAGTCATAGTACAGTATGTCGTAAAATTTCATGAAAAAAGTCATAGTATAGTATGTCGAAAACTTTTTTGAAAAAAAGTCATAGTATAGTATGTCGAAAAATTTCATAGTATAGTATGTCGAAAACTTTTATGAAAAAAAGTCATAGTATAGTATGTCGAAAACTTTGATGAAAAAAAGTCATAGTATAGCATGTCGAAAGATTTCATGAAAAAAGTCATAGTATAGTATGTCGAAAGATTTCATGAAAAAAGTCATAGTATAGTATGTCGAAAGATTTCATGAAAAAAGTCATAGTATAGTATGTCGAAAAATTTCGTGAAAAAAGTCATAGTATAGCATGTCGAAAGATTTCATGAAAAAAGTCATAGTATAGTATGTCGAAAACTTTTATGAAAAAAAGTCATAGTATAGTATGTCGAAAACTTTTATGAAAAAAAGTCATAGTATAGTATGTCGAAAAATTTCGTGAAGAAAAGTCATAGTTTAGTATGACGAAATATTTGATAAAAAAAATCATAGTATAGTATGTCGAAAAATTTTATGAAAAAAGTCATAGTATTGTATGATGAAATATTTTGTGAAAAAAAGTCATTGAATAGTATGTCGAAAACTTTTATGAAAAAAAGTCATATGTCGAAAAATTTCGTGAAGAAAAGTCATAGTATAGTATGTCGAAAACGTTGATGAAAAAAAGTCATAGTATAGTATGTCGAAAAATTTTATGAAAAAAAGTCATAGTATAGTACGTCGAAAAATTTCGTGAAAAATGTCATAGTATAGTATGTCGAAAACTTTTATGAAAAAAAGTCATAGTATAGTGTCGAAAACTTTTTTGAAAAAAAGTCATAGTTTAGTAGGACGAAATATTTGATAAAAAAAATCATAGTATAGTATGTGGAAAAATTTTATGAAAAAAGTCATAGTATTGTATGACGAAATATTTTGTGAAAAAAAGTCATTGAATAGTATGTCGAAAAATTTGATGAAAAAAAGTCATGGTCTAGTATGTCGAAAAATTTGATGAAAAAAAGTCATAGTATAGTATGTCGAAAACTTTTATGAAAAAGTCATTGAATAGTATGTCGAAAAATTTCGTGAGGAAAAGTCATAGTATAGTATGTCGAAAACTTTGATGAAAAAAAGTCATAGTATAGTATGTCGAAAAATTTCGTGAAGAAAAGTCATAGTATAGTATGTCGAAAACTTTGATGAAAAAAAGTCATGGTATAGCATGTCGAAAGATTTCATGAAAAAAGTCATAGTATAGTATGACGAAAAATTTTGTGAAAAAAGTCATAGTATAGTATGTCGAAAAATTTTGTGAAAAAAGTCATAGTATTTTTTGGGGGAAAAATAAGTCGTAGTATAGTATGTCTTAAAAACTCATGAAGTCATAAAATCTCATAGTATAGTATGTAACGAAAAGTCAGTATAATATGCCATAAAATGTCATCGTATAGCAAAAAGTCATAGTATAAGTCATAACAATGTCATTGTATAGTTTGTCAAAACGTCAAAGTATAGTATGTCATAAAAGTCACAGTATAATGAGGCTTTTTTATGACGTACTATGAGTTTTTGAGTAAAGCACGTCATAAATGGAAATCTGAGGACAAAAGAAGAGGCCAAAATAAGAGATCTGAGAATACGAGTTTGTAATTTTACGGCACAATTCATGTGAAAAAATAAAAAACTAGACGTTTAACAAACTATCGTTGAATAACAATCTGTTTCTGATCAGAAGAGAGAGAAAACCAAATGTTCTGATATGATACAGATCTTCTTTTATTGAGTTTTCATATACAATATAATATATATATATATATTTATATTTATGGGATGCAGATGAATTGTCTGCGTCATGTTTACAGCGATGAGTTCCTCCGGAGGGAATAAACACTTGAATATAGACTTTTATTTTACAGTTGCATAAAAATACATCTCAATCGTCTTATGTAGAGAATTTGTCCAAAAAGAAAACAAAAAGAAAAGAAGAGAAAACTCTATTTACATTTTGAAAATACTTGTGAATGTTCTCATAGATGTGCTTTTAGTTCCCTTTATCACTTTATCACTTTATCACGTCCATTAAAACTCTAGCAGCCCTTTTGTTAAAAGTCGTATCTCACTCTGGTAGATCCGCCTCATTGTTCAGCACCTTTAACCATTTGTTTTATATTAAGAGAGATTTAATAGAGATTTAATAGAGATTTACATGATGGCTTTCTGCTTTTGCTTTTTTTTTAAACACAAGAAAATTGGGATATTTATTCATTTTCTCTTCACACACGTATAAATTAAATTTAAATTTTATTAATATTTTTAAATTAAAAATCAGCCTAAAAATGTTTTTTTCTCGTTTTGCCTTTCAGGGCTTCGTAGACATGTGACATGACTACGGGTCCCCAGCAGGGTCATATTCGATGCTGAGACATCAGCGTGTTTCTCCAGAGTGAAATATGGCTTTAATACTGAAACTGTGACGGGTTCCTCGCTGCGAGCTCAGACGTCTGTCTCAGAGACGACTAACAGAAACACAGAGAACGGATCTCCCACACGTCAACAACACAATCACAACATCATGTGAAGACACATCAAAGATTAGAGTCACATAAACGTAAGCATGTCCAGATCCTGATGAAGCATCGACCAACACAAAGCTCTGACTCGTATAATGATGAAGCTCAAATATAAAACAGCTGCTGAAAGTTATGAAAATATAATATTTGAGGGGGGAAAACGTCAACAAGATCAGAATCATCTGAAGAAGACAGTTCCAGCGTGACGGGAGGTTTTCCTCTCGTTGTTACTAGAGACCAGATGAAGACAGATGTTATTATTATTAGAGCTGTTAACGTGATAATTACGTTTATATATATATATATAGTTATATAATAGTCTAAATCATACGGTGGACATTTTTAGGACATCTCTCCGACTCGGCTCGGCTGGCATTACGACAAAAGATGGCGAGAGCGTAGCGACATGGTTACGGTTAGCGTTCATGTTTATGTTCGTCATTTAAAGATTCAGTCAGTAAATCAATAATCAGCGATTTGGCTGCAGCTTTCTCCCCCAACTACCGTTACCACGGTAACATCCTAACGAGGGACGTCCTGAAAGTTAACGTGATAATAACGCTAATTTGTTTTAACGCCACTAATTTTAATTTATTTTCTTTAACGCAGTCGATCTTTCGGAGGTCGTAGCGGTTCAGTTTTAAAACAATCAGGTACATTTTCAACAGATAAAAAAATGTGCGATCAATCGAGGTTAAATATTTGAATGGATCGGCAGCCTTGATGCCTTTAGGGGTTACATGTTAACCTCTAGGGGCTACATGTTAACCTCTAGGGGCTACATGTTAACCTCTAGGGGTTACATGTTAACCTTTAGGGGTTACATGTTAACCTCTAGGGGTTACATGTTAACCTTTAGGGGTTACATGTTAACCTCTAGGGGCTACATGTTAACCTTTAGGGGTTACATGTTAACCTCTAGGGGTTACATGTTAACCTTTAGGGGTTACATGTTAACCTCTAGGGGTTACATGTTAACCTTTAGGGGTTACATGTTAACCTCTAGGGGTTACATGTTAACCTTTAGGGGTTACATGTTAACCTCTAGGGGCTACATGTTAACCTCTAGGGGTTACATGTTAACCTTTAGGGGTTACATGTTAACCTCTAGGGGTTACATGTTAACCTTTAGGGGCTACATGTTAACCTCTAGGGGTTACATGTTAACCTTTAGGGGTTACATGTTAACCTCTAGGGGCTACATGTTAACCTCTAGGGGTTACATGTTAACCTTTAGGGGTTACATGTTAACCTCTAGGGGCTACATGTTAACCTCTAGGGGCTACATGTTAACCTCTAGGGGTTACATGTTAACCTTTAGGGGTTACATGTTAACCTCTAGGGGTTACATGTTAACCTTTAGGGGTTACATGTTAACCTCTAGGGGTTACATGTTAACCTTTAGGGGTTACATGTTAACCTCTAGGGGCTACATGTTAACCTCTAGGGGTTACATGTTAACCTTTAGGGGTTACATGTTAACCTCTAGGGGTTACATGTTAACCTCTAGGGGCTACATGTTAACCTTTAGGGGTTACATGTTAACCTTTAGGGGTTACATGTTAACCTCTAGGGGTTACATGTTAACCTCTAGGGGCTACATGTTAACCTCTAGGGGTTACATGTTAACCTTTAGGGGTTACATGTTAACCTTTAGGGGTTACATGTTAACCTCTAGGGGTTACATGTTAACCTCTAGGGGCTACATGTTAACCTCTAGGGGTTACATGTTAACCTTTAGGGGTTACATGTTAACCTTTAGGGGTTACATGTTAACCTCTAGGGGTTACATGTTAACCTCTAGGGGCTACATGTTAACCTTTAGGGGTTACATGTTAACCTCTAGGGGTTACATGTTAACCTCTAGGGGTTACATGTTAACCTTTAGGGGTTACATGTTAACCTTTAGGGGTTACATGTTAACCTTTAGGGGTTACATGTTAACCTTTAGGGGTTACATGTTAACCTCTAGGGGTTACATGTTAACCTCTAGGGGTTACATGTTAACCTTTAGGGGTTACATGTTAACCTCTAGGGGTTACATGTTAACCTCTAGGGGTTACATGTTAACCTCTAGGGGTTACATGTTAACCTCTAGGGGTTACATGTTAACCTCTAGGGGTTACATGTTAACCTTTAGGGGTTACATGTTAACCTTTAGGGGCTACATGTTAACCTTTAGGGGTTACATGTTAACCTTTAGGGGTTACATGTTAACCTTTAGGGGTTACATGTTAACCTCTAGGGGTTACATGTTAACCTTTAGGGGTTACATGTTAACCTCTAGGGGTTACATGTTAACCTCTAGGGGTTACATGTTAACCTCTAGGGGTTACATGTTAACCTCTAGGGGTTACATGTTAACCTCTAGGGGTTACATGTTAACCTTTAGGGGTTACATGTTAACCTTTAGGGGCTACATGTTAACCTTTAGGGGTTACATGTTAACCTTTAGGGGTTACATGTTAACCTTTAGGGGTTACATGTTAACCTTTAGGGGTTACATGTTAACCTCTAGGGGTTACATGTTAACCTTTAGGGGTTACATGTTAACCTCTAGGGGTTACATGTTAACCTTTAGGGGTTACATGTTAACCTCTAGGGGTTACATGTTAACCTTTAGGGGCTACATGCAACATCAGAGAGGAGCAAAACCTCCAATCACACTGGAAACGTACATTAAATTAATAAAAAGGAATTAGACTTACAATGATTTGAGCCCTGAGACACTTCTGGGAGTCGACGGGACACTTTAAACATTTAAAGGAGGACATAAAGATGAGGAGACAAAAACACATGAATGAATACTGTTCTTACATCACAGATTGTTTTCTTTCATTTTGCTGAAGAATTTTTGGCTTAAAAACATTCTTTGAAGCAGATTATTAAGAGTCCACATCACACCGAGACATCCCACCGTGACGTCACACCGAGACGTCACACCGAGACGTCCCACCGTGACGTCACACCGAGACGTCACACCGAGACGTCCCACCGTGACGTCACACCGTGACATCACACCGAGACATCCCACCGTGACATCACACCGAGACATCACACCGTGACATCACACCGTGACATCACACCGAGACATCCCACCGTGACGTCACACCGAGACGTCACACCGTGACGTCCCACCGAGACGTCCCACCGTGACGTCACACCGTGACATCACACCGAGACATCCCACCGTGACATCACACCGAGACATCCCACCGAGACATCCCACCGTGACGTCACACCGAGACGTCCCACCGAGACGTCCCACCGTGACGTCACACCGTGACATCACACCGAGACATCCCACCGTGACATCACACCGAGACATCACACCGTGACATCACACCGTGACATCACACTGTGACCCAGCTACATACGTTTAGTTTCTCTCTTCATACTAGAAACAGCAGAACAGGATGAGGAGCGTGAAAAGTGTGCAAAGTTAAAAATAATAAAACAGAAAGCATCTTAAAGCTACAGTTTGTGTCGGTACAACTAAATGAATTTGGCAGCATGTCGTTACCGCTGAGAAGAATCCATCCTGTTTCTATCGCCAGTTTATTAAGAAAACTAAATGTTTTTAAAGCTCGTCTGAATTTAGGTTGAGATGTTGTATGAACACACGTTGTTGCTTTACTCGACCAAAATCCTCTAAAAGTAAATATTATCAAGTATCTTCGCGGTAAAATTGAATCAAAGTTGATTAATTCAATCACTTCTTCTCAATATGAGAATCTGGTTTTAACAGTTCCAAGGAGAGACGATGCGTTAAAGCTGCTCCCAGTTTTTTATTGAACCTTGATACTTTTTGGTAAAAAACAAAACGTGTCCGAAACATTCAGAACTGAAATCTAGAGATGCACCGATACCACTTTATTCAGACCGAGTACAAGTACTTCCATCTGGGTACTCTCTGATACCGAGTACCGATACGAGTACTTCTCTGTGCCTAAAGACCCTCGTTAACAGCCAGCTGGAGGGTGTGAGCGACACACGGCAGCCTGGGGAGTCCCGCATACGAGGCGGTGCGCCGCCACCGGCTCTAGGTCGGCTTGGAAAGGCTCGGGGTGAAGGTGGCTCGCGGCCGCAGCTTTACAGCGCTCCCCGCCCGGACCTCTCCGCACCGTGACGGGGCTCCTACCGTCTTGAAACACGGACCAAGGAGTCTAACGCAGCGCGAGTCAGAGGGTGGAAGCAAAACCCCGTGGAGCAATGAAAGTGAGGGCCGGCGCGCCCTGGCTGAGGTGGGATCCCGGCTCAACGGGGTCAGGCGCACCACCGGCCCGTCTCGGCCGCACCGTCAGGGAGGTGGAGCGTGAGGACCTGAAAGATGGTGCCGAGAGGTTAACGTCACGCTGCTGTAAAGTGGTATCGGAGCCGTTTTGCGAGTACATGAGCCGGTATCGGACCTGATACCCGGTACTGGCATCGGTATCGGTGCATCACTACTGAAAACTAAAACTAGTTTTGGTATTTGTACCAGACTCCGGTGTGGTATTGGCAGCAGTATCAAATGAAGTTTAAAGCTAAACTGAGCGCGCCGTCTGAACGACGACGGACCCGAACTCGTCTGGAGTTCTTCTAGACTTTGACTGATTGATCTGAAACAGGATAGACTCTCACAGAGACGGTAACAAGTCAAGAGATAAAGCAGCAAAACTCAACAGCATCTCCTTCATGATGATATGTCACCGATCACGCGACAGAGAAAACAAAGATTAAAGTGGTCTAACTAGTTTCTGTGCAAAGTCGTGACGACGGACAAATATGATGTCAAATCACTAAAAGAGATTTGGAAACATGAGTTGAGCAGCTGAATGAGCAGCGAGGGGATAGAGACACTTCTATAGAAACAGCTTATAGAGACTTTATGTACAAACAGATCTCTCGGGGGGGGGGGGGTAGAAAAGACCAGGTCGTTCCTGAAAACAGAGCTTCCTGTCGGCGCGGGAAGGAAATCTCTCCGATCCGATGTTTAAATCGACATACGTGAGGAAAAACCTCCAGATATATGACGACGTGTTTTAGGCACAATGATGAGTGATCGTACAAAACTGTACAGACTGTGCAAGTGCAAAAGTTGGAAGCAGAACTGCAGCTCCTTTCTGAAACCCTCACCTCTGACCTCTGACCTCTCTGGTGAGACGGCTACATGCGTCTTGTGCCCTCCGATTGAATCGTTACAATTTCAGACAGACAAAATAAAAATCGCACATTACTGTCAAACATCCACATCGGTGAATCGTTGCTTATTAGAGTAATAATTATACGGATGTTTTCTGTGCACATCTGGTGACTAATGTGAGAACGACTGATTATATGGAGCCTCGAAGGGAACAGAGAGTTTCTCTTGACGAGATCGACGAGCGCAGGAGACTTTCTAGCGACGAGCACGATGGGCGCCAGAGACTTTCTGATGACGAGCGCCAGATAGTTTCTGCTGAGTGCCAGAGACTCAGGTCCTCTTTGGGGCTCCATAGATTTTGTAATCAAACCATTCGAACACTAACAGGACCACCGAGGGCTGCCTAACTGGGCTGCCTAACTGGGCTGCCTAACGGGGCTGCCTAACTGGGCTGCCTAACGGGGCTGCCTAACTGGGCTGCCTAACGGGGCTGCCTAACGGGGCTGCCTAACGGGGCTGCCTAACTGGGCTGCCTAACGGGGCTGCCTAACTGGGCTGCCTAACTGGGCTGCCTAACGGGGCTGCCTAACGGGGCTGCCTAACTGGGCTGCCTAACTGGGCTGCCTAACGGGGCTGCCTAACTGGGCTGCCTAACTGGGCTGCCTAACGGGGCTGCCTAACGGGGCTGCCTAACTGGGCTGCCTAACTGGGCTGCCTAACTGGGCTGCCTAACGGGGCTGCCTAACTGGGCTGCCTAACGGGGCTGCCTAACTGGGCTGCCTAACTGGGCTGCCTAACGGGGCTGCCTAACTGGGCTGCCTAACGGGGCTGCCTAACGGGGCTGCCTAACTGGGCTGCCTAACTGGGCTGCCTAACTGGGCTGCCTAACTGGGCTGCCTAACGGGGCTGCCTAACTGGGCTGCCTAACGGGGCTGCCTAACGGGGCTGCCTAACGGGGCTGGATGATATGGTCGACATTATTATCACAATATTAATACAGATACTTTCTGATAATGGTTTATAACACGATATGGCAAATATGTGCAAAAATAACATCAAATAAAGTGATGTTCAGATGAGTTGGTTGTTTCTCATCACAGCCGGTGCAGAAAAACAGAAATCTATAGAACAATAATATAACATCACATCATCAGCATATGATTCAACTGAAGTCTGATAATATGAATTATTGCCCAGCCAGGATTACAATTATCTAATGATGGATAATTAAATTAGGCACAAAAACAAAGGATCCAGAGCGGTTAACACGAGAACCCAGACTGGTCCTGGTTTTAGGATTATAATAGATGTCAGACAGATAAAGCAAGAAGGATTACTGACTGCAGTAATAATAGAGATTATACGGGGATTTCCACCATAACCATACGGTCTTTAACCTTCCTGAACGAGGATGATATCCAGTAGAAAGCCGGTCAGAGAGAGAACTAGCAGGTGAGAGTATGAACGCACCTTTAGGAGGGAAGAGCGCGGTCGCTTCCTGCAGATTCAATACAATCAAACCATGCAGGCTGAAGAGAAGACGAGCACATTACCAGCTGCTCCGACTGTCGATATTCACATATAGATACACTATTAACAAACAAGTTCTTCACACTTCGACTGACACCGGACACCAGTTTGTAAAACTGGTTTTACCGGCTCGGGATGGGAAAACGTTCTACAGCGAAAAAAAACCTCGGACCCAAAAACTAACAAACAAACTGTAAAGTCGTTGAAGTTTCTTCTGGTAGAAACCAGACAGCTTCAGTCAGAGACACTCAGCCGAGACAGAAAACTCTTCTTTAAAACACAGATCTTCGGCTTTAATGACTGAATCTCTCGCTGATTTGGGCTCAAACACACGACGAACACTCAACTACCAGCTTTGGCCTTATAGAAAGCTAGATCCCCTTCATGTGGTTGTTTTAAGGGTTGGGATAAGGATTGTTTTTACTACGTTTACATGCACACTAATATTCAGAATATGACGATATTCAACAGCTGATACGGGTCGTCACGTTCACGGCATGTTCTGTTTGGATATTCTGTATTAGGATTAAGACATGTGTTAAAGACATGTGTGATATTATGGTGCCTTCAAATGAAACCCGTGAGCTCGTTTGGATACAGCCAGTTCAGAATAAACGTCTCAATCGGGGGGGTTTACGGCAGTTTAGCTCTGTGTGTTGAACACAAACCAACTAGAGATGCTCGGCCAAAAGAAAAGAACTTAAAGGATCTCAGCAGGTTTTTGGACGCCGACGCCGACCTTTACCAGAAGGTGGTTGAAGGAATGAAAGAGGGAGGCTGTGATCGCCACCGAGGACGTTAATCAGAGAATGAACGGCTGCTTGTTAACGGGAATATTCATTTTCATTGGCCGTGTAAACAGATTAGCAGGAATATCGTCTCTTTCAGAATAAAAACTGCATATGTTGTGCATGTAGACGTCGACGGTTTCATCGGATAATCAGGTTTAGTAATTTGTTTCATCGATGAAAGATGCATCTTCTTCTACGAAATGATCCAATGCACAATAAGTGCACAACCCTGTTTCACTGATTAAGTGCTGAGAGAGTCCAGATGTTCCTCTACATGAACGCTCACGACTCACGACTTCGTCTTCCTCACAGAAAGATCAAAATACAACCATCCAGAGGAACTCCTGATGACTGGAGACACTGAAGACAGTCTTTGTCCTCACCTCTCCAGAACGTCTTGATTACAACTCAAGACCTTATTAGAACTTCTTCAAGAACTGATCTGGAACTTCATAAACCGCATTGCCTGATTGGTCCAGATCGGACCAGAGCCGTCCATCCAGGACGCAGCGCTGTGCCCCGTCTTCTTCCATGTCCGCAGAACAAGAACCGTTCTGACGCGTTCTCCGGGAACGTCTCAGTCTCCAGGCAGAGACACGTCTTTGTGCTTCATATTCGTTTCATACTTGTATAACAATTATTTATGAATCTCTCCCTGTAACGAATCCTCCGCCGGCCACGCTGAGACGGGTTTACCCACAACCCCCTACTCTTAAACGTCTGTTGAAACTCCAGCCGACGACGACACAGCCAGTGTGTCGCAAAACGTTCTCCGTGATATCTCACGACGATGCTGATGAGGAATCCTTTAGTACGTCATTTAATCTGGAGGCAGACGTGACACAGCGATGACGGTCGGAAGTCCAACGTGGACTCTGGGTTTGGGGGGGGGGGTTAGCGAGCAGACCAGAAGCTTTAAGGAAGTCTGACTCTTCTTCATCACTCACACGGAGCAGAAACCAGGCCGCTCTGCACTTCCTGTGATTCTCCTGTCCGTCCCGTGTGGTCGCAGGAAGAGGCGGGGCTTACCGGGATGCTAGCAGGAACAGAACGATAAGGTGCGATGGGGGGGGGGGGTCTCTGTAGCTGCTGGTGGTCGGTCTGCACCCCCCCACAGTGAGGGGGGGCAGGACTCGGGGTGAGCTGGTTTAGTGTCCGGGGTGCTGGTGGGAGGTGAAGGGGGTGAACGAGGGAGGAGGAGAGAGAGACAGAGGACTGGACTGAGGACTGACGCCTCCGGCTGGAGGAGAGTCCGCCGCCGACTGAGAGACACTGAGGGGGAGACAAGAGGGGGGGGGGGGGGGGCTTTACTCGTCATTATTGATACTAATATTATATGTATATGTATATATATATATATATATAATATATATTAGGGATGGGGGGGGGGGTTGATTTGTAATAAATGTTTTAACACCAGAATGGATATATTTGCTTCATCTGAGTCTATGTGGAGGTAGAAGGCTTTTATTGTGGTAGTCTGAGTAACGTGACGTCATATCCGTTCCGTATCCATCAACCAAAACAAAGCTCAGAGAGTCTAAAGCGTTGGAGGGTCGTCGTGGATACGACCTGCACCCTCACATGTTAAATCCAGCGTGGTAAACACTACACATCCAGTAAAG